>NW_028189340.1:0-26963 GCF_048542155.1 Nylanderia fulva
AAAAAAAAAGGGCCCGAAAAAGCCTGAAGCGGAATCGAACCCGCGTTTCACTTTGGGCGATGCTTTCCCCAACAAGTATTCAGACCCTTTCGACCAATTTTTCATTTGCTTTGAGATTTTAGTAAATACCCCCGTGATTACCCAAGGCGTGAATAAACTCAAAAAAAAATTTTTTTATCGGTCTAAAATATAAATAATATAAGTATGCTGCTTCAAAGCGGGCAATAGAGCCAAGGAAACGAACGAAAAATTAAATTTTAAAAGGAAATGTATTCAATTTGAAAACCCCAAAACGTTCCAATTTAAAAATTAAATTTTCGAAACTTAATATGGAAAAATAAGCGAGAAAAATATAGGTCGAAAGTCGTGAAAGGGGAATCGCCCCTTGTGACGAAAGATAAAAAAAGCCTTTTTTTTTAATCGTGATGTTTTTTTTTGGGGATCATATTATAATTTTTAAATAATGTTTTAAATTTAAAAAATTAATTTTTTTATATGTTTGCAGACTTGGCAGTGATAAATTTATCAATATAAAGGCAATAAAAGCGTAAATTTTGTCCCAACCTAGGATGACATTTAAAAATGATCAAAAAATGTGAAAGGCCCCCGGAAAAAAAGTTGGGAAATATATATTACGGAAAAAACCCCAAAAGACTTTGGCAAAAATACATAGGAAAAACAAAATTTTCAAGAGAAGTATTTTAAAAAATGATAGAATAATAAGAAATATCTTAATTAAAATTTTTTATTTTAAAAAAAAGTTTTGATTTAATATATCAAATCAAAACTTCCAATATTTATAAAATAGGTTAGGGAAAGACTTAAAAATCAGTAATACAAATGTTTTAAATATAGACAATTAATAAAAATTGAATTACAGTTCATAAAGGACTAAATTTTGTAATAAAAAAATTGAACCGATAAAAAGAACATCATGTTCGCAATTAGGCCGAGGGAAAAGAAAAAAAAAAAACTTCCAACCAGTTACAGCAAAAACTTAAATAAACGTTTCAAATCCGCGAAGGACACCATTCCGTTAATGATGTCGGATTGCTTTTTGAAAAGACATTTGAAAAATGGTATAACAATAAATAAATATAAAAATTTTTTTTTATAAATTTTTAAACCCTTATTTTTTAATTTGCAAATAAAAGTAATGCTTAATGGAAATTTTTTAAAAATTTAGATTGTTTAATGATGTAACCAAAATTTTGGGAAAGGATATCGAAAATATGGAGAAAAAGCAATAAACGTGAGTCAAAAAAAAAAGAAAATATTGCCTTGAAGCCAGTAATTTAGAAGGTAAAACAAAAATTTTTGGAAAAAGGGTTTATTAAACAATAAAAGCGTTTTAAGAAAATCCGCTTAATATATTAAAGTGTCTATTAATTTTTTAATTTTAATTTAAATAATACAATAAGATACAAAAAATTTCCATTATTTAGATCTAAAGATGTTTTAATCAGTAAAAAATGATCCAAAACCGATACATTTTTGAAATTTCAGAGGTTTTTCTATTTATGTTCTTTTGTTTATAGAAATAAATTTTGAAAAATTTATATTTAAAATTTTTTCAATCCTGCAAAAACGTTTGCGTTAAAAAATTTTTGGGAACAACAAAAGCATTTTAAAGCATTAGAGCGTAAAAAATTTCCTTCCCTGCTCTAGATCTGGTTAAAGCTTAGTAGTACTTTTCTTTTTTTCCCGAAAAAACCTTCAAAAATTTTACAAAATTACTTGATTTCGACATCGCTTTAAAAACAATGGGGAAAGGACAAAAAAAAAAAGGAAAAAATAGTTACATTTTTTTTCTGTTTTTTGAATATTTGAGACAAATTCAAGGTTCGAGCTGGTAAAATAATGTAAATGGTTTAGAAAAAAATTTGTTTCAAAGCAATTTGTTGTCAAGCTTGTTAAAAACTAGGATTTTTTTAAAATTCATTAATTTCATTGTCCCTTTGTAAATACCCAAAAAAACTGATATCATTTTTAAAAAAAAATATATTTAAACCCTTTTTTCCTTCTGACTAACTGACTTTTAATTGAAATTAAAATAGAAAAAAGGAGCTCAATATTACCAGAAAAGGCTCGAACCAATTGAATATTTTAATATGTTTTACTTTTTTTGTGGGAAACATTTTTTTATTATTGGAGGCACTTCTCCCCCGATAAATAAAAGCTGGATAGAAAAAAATTTAAAATAATTTTGGGTACAAATGTTCTGGATGGGTAAAAAGGCAATTCGAAGTGAACAAAAAAAATTTAGGACTTTTTAAACGATATGAAATGTAAAAATATAATTAAAAAAAAATTAATGCTTTTAATAGATAATTTGTCCGGTATATTTTAAACTTTTTTTTTTACTTGTAGGTAAATAGAAAAACCTTTTCCCTTTTTTGAAGAAAAAACAATTTCGAAATATGGTAGTTGGTTAGCATCAAAAAGCGTAGACAGAGAATAGTATTTTACTTTATTTGTTTTTTATTTTGATATAACAACTATTTTATTATTTATTTTTACGGAAAGAAAAAAACGCAAAAAGTTTTACATTTTTTAAGTACACAATAATATTTACTTGGTATTGGGGTTTAATCATGAATTTTTTTTTTTTACTTTAAACAAAGAAAATTTTAATTTTTTATAAAAAAATTTTGGCTTGTTTTAAAATTTTTAGCGTAAAGAATGATTAGAGAAAATTTTAAAAATATTACTAAAATTTTATTGCACATTAAAGCATGACCATTTTAGTTGTGTTAGCGTTTTTGGGGTTTTGTATTTTAAAAAGTTAATTAACCCCCCATAGCAAAAAATGTCACGGACACACAAACTCACAATAGGTCACAAGGTGACAAAAAAATGTAATGTCACTGTGATGTCATTGTGGAATTGGAGGTAACAGTGAATCATTAATCACAATTGAAGGAATCAGAAAAAATGTCACTTTGATATAATAGTATACACAAAGTAACAATAAGGAAAAAAAAAAATGGGTATAGCGGGAAAATGTCACAGGGCATCAAAAAAGATTTTTGCTGTGACGAAAAATTATATTAATGTCACAGCACAAACTTTATAGTTACAGTGAACATAAAAAATGCACTGATTAATAGTATATCCGAAATGAAACAAAATGATAAAAATCTGTATAGCAAGAAAATGTCACGGCATCATAAAGATTTGTGCGTGACGATCAACAATTTAAAATTAGGAAAATAAGTTAATTTATGATATTTAAATAAATAATTTTATTTATTTATTTATATTTTTATGTATAATAAAATAATTGGGGTCCATTTAAAATAACACGAAACCCCAATTCAAATATCTCAAAAAATATTCACAAATAAAGGGCACATCTTTTTTGCCCTCCTTAAATCAAACAATTTATTTGAAAATTTTTTTTAAAATAGTCGCGTTAGAGAATGCTGAAGTTGTCCTCTTGTAAAGATTTGACTTTGTTTTGTTCAAAAAAGAAAAAGAATCAAACGTCACCTTTAAGGGACGTATTAAATGTAACCTAATTTACCAAACCCAAAGCAACGGACCGTGAGGCGCGACCTTTGGCCCAAAACGCTCTGCAGCGATCGCAGTTTTTGGGACCAGCACGTTTTTTTTATTTGAAAAGAGGACATTTTGATCAAAATAAGTGATTCAGAAGATCCCTTAAATAAAAAGTGTTTTAAAAAAGTGAAAAAATCAACTTTAAAAAATTAAGGTTAGAATACAATTTTTTTTATTTTATTTTTGTCTTTATTTTTTTTATTTTTTAAAAGATATTTTTTTTCATTGATATGTATTTTAGGAAAAAAAAATTTTTTGTGAAAAATAGGGTCGCAAACGAAAAAATCAATTTTTATAGTGCAAGAATAAACAAAGATTAGTTGCAAGAAAAAAAACAGTTGAATATGATAACTCTAGATGTTTGCGGTTCTAGGGCAAAAATTTAATAAAAATAATGATAAACTTTTGTTGTTGATGAGAATGTTTCGCTTTATGTGTTTTGAAAAAAGTATATCGAAGAAATCAAATCAAAATATGTGAAAAAAATATTAACTTTCTGAAGAAAATTGCCTGTATGATACAAAATTAACATTTAAAATAAGCGAAAATTTTTAGCGGATAACAATTAAAAAAATCTGTGTTTAAATGATAACGAAAATTTTTTACATACATAAGAAATGGGCTATTGAAAAAAATACACTAAAACACTCCGTCCCTTTTTACGATTTTTGAAACCACACTAATTATACTTTGCCAAAAAGATCACGTACATTATTGCAAACCCCTAATCAAGAAATTATAAAAATTTGAAAACGGGTTTAGCCATTAGGTCTCAAAAAAAGCTTTTTTAAAAATTTTTGGAAGAACGAAAAGTTGTTTTTGTCTGTAACATAAATTATTTAAAAATATTGATGGTTCCCTATATATAAGTTTCCAAAAAGAGTTTGGGCCCAAATTTTTTTTTTGCAGATAATATTTAAAAATGTTATGTTTTCCCTTTAATTATGGGAAGGAAAACAAAAAATGCAAAGAGTTTTTAAAATTTTTGTGGTGATGCTATTGCTTTTAAAAATAATGGGATTGGATTTTTTGGGGGGACAGATCATAAAAGTCAAAATTAAAGCAAAATTTGGGACCCCCCCCCTTTCAAATATTTATTTTTAAATGTAAAAGGAACTGGTTTAAAATATTTGCCTAAATGCTTTTTGAAGGTGATAAATAAAAGGGACATATTGTTTTCCTCACATCTAAATGATTTTAGTAATGAAAAAAGAATTTTTTACGGATTATAATTTTGATTATCAAAGGGACACAATTTTAAAAATATACCAAATTGGGCTTAGTTAAAAAATGTGCCAAGATTAAGCCCCTGGTATTTTTGGGTGTTATGGAAAAATTATTATTTTATGGCTTTCAGGACCATTTAAGATAAGATTATCAAATTCAGACAAAAAAAAAAAATTTTCAAGAAATAATAAGTTACGAAATTTAAATTTTCCTTCTGTTTTTGCTCAAAAAACCAAGATCTTAAAAGTATATAAAACATTGGAAAACCCAAGGGGAATATGGGCAATTTTTTTATATACAGGCCTATTATATTGAAAGGAAATCAAGAAATGTATATTAAATTTTTTCAACATTACTTTGAAAGCAATCAAAATTTTTGCACATCCATTTTAACATATCAAACTTTTTTATAGATTGCAAAAAATTTTATAAAATTTTTTAAATCATTAAAGTTATTAGGTTCTAAAATTTTTAATAATATTCATAATTTTTTAAATCTTGCTGCAGACGTAAAAAAATTTTGGTGTCTGGAAAAATTTTAGGCTTTAAAAATTTAGAATAGGGCAGGAAGAAAATTCGTAAAAAACTTTAAAACCAACCATTAAGAAATTAACAAAAAGATTGAGAAAGAGAACCATACATAAAATGAAACTTTCAAAATTATTAAAATTTCAACGATAGGAAAATGTTTTACAGCTTTTTGTGAGGGTCCTATACGAAAGTTTTCTTTGTACAACATAAAATTTTTTGCAAAATCAATATTATATTAAGGATGTCCAAAAAAAAATTGCATTTCTTTTGAAATGGACAAAAAATGTAAATTTAAATTCATTAAAATCTAATGAAAATAAAATTTGCTTTTGGGCAAAGTACTTTGTTAGGGAAAGATTTTTACACACCCATTCGTCTTTAATTTTAAATTTGGATCGTTGAAATTTCTCTTCAGACATGGGAGTTTGATAAAATTAGAGCAAAAATGTAAAAATGCCTTAAAAAAAAAAATTTTTTTATTTCCGATGTTACACCAATGAATAATACATGTTAAATTAATTTGCATTTGAAAAAATAATTTAAACGGAATTATAATCTCAATAAAAATTGAAAATTTTAAAATTTTTTTTATTATATATTATCGCAATTTTTTCATTTTATTTAATCAAGATTATTTAAAATTTCAATGTGATCAATTTTTTTTTACAGTTATTAGGGTATAATAGGTGGAGTTCAAAGAGGGTTTTTAAAAAATTTTTCCTTCGAAGGGTTAACTAAAAATAATAAGGAAGTAAAGGCATCTTTACAAGTCAAAAAGATAAAAAAAGCAATTTATAAAAAGAATTTTCCTTTTGATGATTGGCAATTATAAAAATAATCCGTTTTTTTGGGGGTGCAGCGGTTATAATAAAAAAAGTTTTTTATTTTTTTAAAAAAATTATAAAATAAAATTTAAAATGTATTAAAAGAAAATTTTAAAATTAAATTTTAAGTGTATTTGATTAAAAATATAAAAAAAAAAAAATCTAATTTTTAATTTTAAAAAAATTTTATGTTTTAGATACATATAAAAAACTATAGACAAATTTAAAAGCTGAAAAAATCCGATATGATGGTGATGATGGAAAAACCTCAAAAATCGAGATATCAACGAGCAAAAAAAATACGGGTTTCATTCGATAATTCTGATAAAAGCGACAAAGCATCAATAAATTAAAAACTCCAATATTTAGAGTTAGAAATTTTCCTAATCCCCCAAATTTTTTAACAATAAAAAAGAGCAAAATTGTGAAATAAAGACACCATAATAAAAGGTGAAGAAAATGAACGAGAAAAAAAAATTTCAAGTTCTTGTAATTCAATAAAACTGACCAAGCAATGATTTAGATGAAGCTTAATAATAAACATTTAAAAAAAAGCAAAATGACTTAAAAATAAAAAACCACTGATAAAAAATTATAAGAAAAAAATAAGCCCCCGATACAAATAAGTAAGAAAAAATAATTAATTTCATTAAAAAAGTCTGCAGTTTTACATAAAAAAAAATTTAAAATTTCCCCCAAGACCATCAAAACCGCAAATAAAGATGCCCTTTTTCCCCAAAAAATTCAGATAAATATTCACCCGATACTTAAGCTGAGTTGATTAGGAAAAAATTATTGTTTTTTTTTAAAATTTTGTAAAAGTTACCAAAATATAAAATCATAATTATTATTAAAAGTTTTAATTTTTTTTTATACATGAAAAACTTTAATTTAAAATGGTATAAACGTAATTTTTATATAATTGACAATGGTGGAATACAATATATTTTTGGCAATTATTTTGCAGATTTTCAATTTTTAATTTCAGGAAACTAAATGCAGTATTGTTAAACTTAAAAAACAATTGATAAAATTTTAAAAGTTGGAAAATAACATAAAAAAAAAAGAGGGAACGGTTTTTAAAAAAAAATGAACATTATGTTTTTAAATTTGGCCGCAGAACCGAGAAACAATTACAGGAATTGATAATAAATTAAAAAAACAAATGTGTTGCACAGAAAAGGTATATACAAAATATTATTTTTTTTTCTTAGAAAAAATTTTTTAAATTTTTAAAAAAATTTTTAAAAATTATTTATTATTAAGTTAAAAATTTTAAAAAAGTTAAAAAAAAAAAATTTTTTTTTTAAAAAAAAAAAAAAATTTTATATTTAATTTTAACAAAAAATAATTTAAAGTTTATATTTTTAAAAAAAATTGGTTTTAGGAAAGGGGAATATTTGGGGATTTTAAAATTAAAAAAATTTTAAAAATAAAGCTGGAAAATTGGGGTTTTCCCTTAAAAAATGCCCTTTTAAAAAAAATTATTATAAATTTTATAAAAAGTTTTAAAAATTTTTTCACAAATGTTTTTTTGACTATTTTTGAATTTAATATACATTTTATGGTTTTTGGATATTATTAAAAAATAAAACTTATTAATAATATAAAATAGGGTATAAAAAAATTTTAAAAATAAAAATTTTTAAATTTATAATTTAAAAAAATTTCCTTTTTTTTTTAAAAACAAAACCAAATTTTTAAAATTTGGAGGTGGGGAAAAAAAAAAACCCCAAAAGGGGTTTTAGGGGTTAATTAAATCTAATTTACCAAAAATTTTTCAATTTTTTATTTTTAAAATATTTTAAAATTTTTTTACTTTCCAAAAATTTTTATTTTTTATAAAAAATTTTAAAAAAACAAATGACTTTGTTATTTTTGTTTTTATTTTTAAATTTCAAAATTTAAAAATTTTTTTTTTTAAGAAAAAGAATTTCATTTTAAAAAACAACCCAAAAACTTTTAAAAAAAAAAAAAAAAAAAAAAAATGAAGGGGTTTAAAAAAAAAAAGGGGCAGGGTTATTAAAAAAAAAAATTTTAAAAATTTTTTTTTTAAAATATTTTAAGTATTTTTTTTTTATTAATTTTTTAAGGTTATTTAATTTTAAATTTTTTTGCAATTTTTTTTTTATTTTTTTATATTTAATTTTTTAAAAAAAATATTAATTTTATTTTTAAATGTTAAGAAAATAAATAAGTTGAATAATAAATTAATTTAAATTATTTTTTAAATTTTGAAAAAGGAGAAAATTAAAAATTAAAACCCGTGATTTATTAAAAATTTAAATTTAAAAAAATTTTTGACTTTTATGGTAACGTTTTTTTTAAAAAAATTAAAATACTAGTTTTTTTTTTTAAAATTTTTTTATTAAAAAAAAACCGTATTTTTTCACTTTTTTTTTTAACCAAAAACATTTTTTTTAAAATTTTTAAAGGCTAAATTTTAAAAAAAGGATTTTAAAAAGATTTTTAAAAAAAAAATTTTGGAATAAAAATTTTTTATTAAATTGATTTGGAAGGGTTTTGAAATTTTAAAACCACCTATATTAATAAATAAGAAAAATAAAATAAAAAAAAATAAAATTTTTGAAAAATAAAAAACAAAAAAATTTTTAAATTAAGGCCCGGAAGAAAAACTATTTTTTTAAAAAAAAATTTTAAATTTTAAATTAATTTTAAAAAATTTTTCCCATTTCCTTTTAGGGGAAAAAAAAAATAAATAAAAAACAAATAAAAAAAGTAAATAAATTTTTAAAAAAAAAGAAACAAGTCAATAAGTTTTATAGTTTAAATTTTTAAACCTAATTACATAATTGAAACCATTAAATTTAAAAAATAAGAAAATTAAAAGGGGGGGATGCTTATTTAAAAAATTTTTTTAAAAAAAATGGGGGCTTTACATTTTAAAGGACCCCCCTTTTTTATTTTAAAAAATTGATCGGAAGATTTTGTCCCTTAAAATTTTTTTTAAAAGTTTGAAATTTTTTGTTAAAAAAATTAAAATTTTTTTAAAAAAAATTAAAAAATTTAAAATTTAAATAAAATTATTTAATTATGTTAAAATTTTTAATAATTTTAGAGAGACCCCGGGGGGGGTTATTATATTATTGGGTTTTTTTAAAAAAAATAAAAAAAATGAACCACAAATAAAAATTTTTTTAAAAAATTATATTTTTTTTAAATTAATAGGTTTTGAACGGGGTTTGTTTATTTAAAAAAGTTTTTTATTTATTTTGAGAAACTTTTTATATTAGATTCAAAAAATTTTTCGTTTCCAAAAAAGAGAAAAATTGTTAAACCCCCGGGGGGTTGGGGGGCGTAAAAATTTTGGACAAAAAGTTACTTACTATTCGGCGCTCGCTCGACATGAGGGCGCTGTCCGATTACTAACTCGAAACGTGTCTCTCAAACCCACGTGTCGGAGACATATATTTCGAATTATTACGGATGATACGCAACACGCAAGCTGCGGTGACCGCGATTACGGTACGGAAACACTCGCCCGATGCGAAATCACGCGCGCGGCAACCGAGACGGCTCGTTACGGGCAGTGATTATACGTGCGGCACCACATAACGGCCGGCGTCAACTTGGGGACGGACGGCACCTCCGGGACGGGCGACACCTCCGGACGACCGAATGATTTTACCAAGTCCGTCGCCCGCCGGCGGTACCTCCGGGGCACTTGACGGCGAGTAGCGCCGCTACGAGGAGATAATGCTACGATACGGAAATACGTTTCGGACAAAGGTTTCGTACTTTTTCGACGCTCCGCACGACCGCGCGACACGATTATTACGATATCTGCTAATTCCCGGCTACCACTCGTCGGATGCACAATCTTCGAGATTCTACGACCGATACGTGGACGAATGCAGGCAGGATGCCGATAAGCGAAGCCGGAGTGTTTGCACGAATAAACTTTCCGATGCGTCCTCATTTAATTAATCTCATTTAGCTCGCTCGTTAGCGGTACAAGCGAGAACTCGGGTAACAGGCGCAAGTTCGCTCGCGGCGCGTTGCTCTCGCCGGCGAGCGAGAAATTTTTCCAGGCCCGATAGCGGCGTGTTGCCTTGATTAGCGGGCGACACCTCCGGCGGCACGCGCCGCCCGTAACCCAAGTACGATCGCGGCGTGTTGCTTTCGTTGGCAGGCGACACCTCCGGCGGCACGCGCCGCTCGTAACCCAAGTCCGATCGCGGCGTGTTGCATTCGTTGGCGGGCGACACCTCCGGCGGCACGCGCCGCCCGTAACCCAAGTCCGATCGCGGCGTGTTGCTTTCGTTGGCGGGCGACACCTCCGGCCGCACAAGCCGCTTTTTCCAAGTTCGCTCGCGGCGTGTTGCTTTCGCCGGGCGAACGACAAATTCTTCCAAGTTCGCTCGCGGCGTGTTGCTATCGCCGGGCGAGCGAGAAATTCATCCAAGTCCGTTCGCAGCGTGTTGCATTCGCCGGCGAGCGAGAAATTCTTCCAAGTCCGTTCGCGGCGTGTTGCTTTCGCCGGGCGAGCGAGAAATTCTTCCAAGTCCGATCGCGGCGTGTTGCTTTCGTTGGCGGGCGACACCTCCGGCGGCACGCGCCGCCCGTACCACAAGTCCGATCGCGGCGTGTTCTTTCGTAGGCGGGCGACACCTCCGGCCGCACAAGCCGCTTTTTCCAAGTTCGCTCGCGGCGTGTTGCTTTCGCCGGGCGAGCGACAAATTCTGCCAAGTTCGCTCGCGGCGTGTTGCTTTCGCCGGGCGAGCGAGAAATTCTTCCAAGTCCGTTCGCGGCGTGTTGCTTTCGCCGGGCGAGCGAGAAATTTATCCAAGTCCGTTCGCGGCGTGTTGCTTTCGCCGGGCGAGCGACAAATTCTTCCAAGTTCGCTCGCGGCGTGTTGCTTTCGCCGGGCGAGCGAGAAATTCTTCCAAGTCCGTTCGCGGCGTGTTGCTTTCGCCGGGCGAGCGAGAAATTCATCCAAGTCCGTTCGCGGCCACATTTCTATCGTTCACGTTTTCTTTCGCTTCATATCTATAGTTATTCCATTCTACGTCCAAGTTTCTTTTCATTTTATTACTCACTCCTTGTTGGATAATTTCCAAGTCTAAAGGCATTATTCCGTTTATTACTTGCATGGCGCTAGTCGACGTCGTTCTACATGCTTTCGTGAGCACTATGAGCAGCGCTCGCTGAGCCGCCAAAATGTGTCTTTTGACTAATACATGTGACACCTTGTCAAACCAGAACGCAGCCGCATACATAGTAATTGGGGTTGCTACTGCCTTGTATAGTATTCTCAGGTCATGTTTTTTGAGCCCCCACTCGTCTCTTGCGACTCTTCTGATTTGCATCATAAATTTGACTAGTTTGTCTCTTAGGTATCTTGCGTGTGCTATGAAGCTTAATTTGCTGTCAATTAAGACACCAAGGTATCTTACTTCGGAAGCATATTTTATGTTTTGCCGCTCGATTTTTAGCCTGGGCATCCTTTCTTTGTCAAATTTGCCCTTCATCATAAGTGCCGTAGTTTTTGTCGCCGATACTTTCAATTTATGTATCACACACCATTCATTGATAGTTTTTAAGACACGTGCGCCAGTTCTTTCCAGTTCTTGCCTCGAGTTCCCTCGTATTAAAGTCGCTAGGTCATCCGCGTACGCTATTGTCTCTGTATCGCTTATCGTTGTAAGCTCTTGCAGTAACGCATCCATGCAGAAATTCCACATTGCTGGGCCTATGATTGACCCTTGCGGGCAACCCTTCTGCATATATTTATGGGCCTCCTTGAAATTAGATTTTACCACTACTTTTCTTTTACTAAAGTACTTGTCGATAATTCTGATTAAAGTGCTACTACATTTTGCCATGATCAGCCTTTTCTTAATAGCGGGCCACCAAAGGTTATCAAAGGCCCCTTCGATGTCCACAAAGAGGGCCACTACGTATCTCTTGTCAGTGTTCAGACCGTTTCTGAAGGCAATTAGAGCGTCCTCTGTGGAGCACCCTGGTTTAAAGCCAAACTGATTCTTGCACTCCAGGCCCGTCTCCTTGTAACATCTAGTGATTCTACCAATCAAAATTTTCTCAAAGATCTTCGCAAACACTGGTAAGAGTGCAATAGGTCTGTATGAGTTTAATAAGCTTCTGTCCTTCTTGCTATCCTTTAATATTATGCGCAGTGAAGCTATCCTCCATTCCTCGGGAAATGTTTTTTCTCTTAGGCAAATATTTAGCACTTGTCTTATGACTTCCTTGTTGCTTGCCCATACAGCCTTTAGCATCTCTCCTTTTACGCCATCGGCTCCTGGGGCCTTATTCTTCTTGATCCTCTTGATGGCAACCGCCATTTCCTCCTCCGTGATTTCCTGTTCCATATTACTATTACGATATCTTTTATTTTGTGATTTTATTTCTGCGTGTACTTTACCTTCTCCGCCTACATCGTCTGGCGGTACGCATTTATCTAGAAGAGCACTTATCGTCTCCGCCCAGTTATTTGTTTCCTTTCCCGAGGGCAGGGTTAGGGTGCAGAAATAGTTCGGCTTCTTTATCTTATCGCGAACTATTTTGTAAACGATACTCCAGGGATCTTTATTCCGGCCTTAGTTACAAAGCTTCTCCATGCAGCCGTTTTCTCCTTCTTGATTAGCGAGACATATTTATTTCTGGTTCTTCTGTAGAGTTCCCCATATTCGTTCACGTTTCCTAGATTTAACCTCTTTGCTCTTAGGAGGTGCTTTTTGGCTTTGTTCGCGTGTGATCTAAGTATTTTTAGCTCTTCGGTCCACCACGGAACCGTTTGGTTAGCCAATTTCCTTCTCGGAATAGATCTATCGCATATTTTAAGTAACGTTTTATTGAAGAGCCCGCGCTGCCTCGCGGCTCTACTGCCTCTCCAATTTGTTCAGAAAATCTTTGTTAAATTGTGCCTGAATCAATTCATCGAAGGTGTCCCAATTTGCTTTTTTCAGATTATAGCCATTTTGCATGCTCCACTCCGTCCTCCTTAGGGTTCTTGTCCCCAATCTCGAAGGCAATAATATTATGGTCATACGTGGTTTCGGCAGCCGCGCATGCTGCGGGCAGAGTACTCCGACACAACCGCTGCAGTCGGTTATGCTTCAGAATTGGGATCAAAGTTCTCAATAGAGGCATTCCAAGCCCGCCACTCTGTATCGGCGAATGCAGGTATCCCAGCAGGAACATCATGGGGAAAACGCAGCCATCGTCGCACCGCAGTGCGTACGATGATATCCTTACCCTTGAGGGTTTTGGCCGAGACCGGTACCCACTGTCCATCGGTGATAATACCGTGGAAGGAGACAGTCACGGCAAACAACCTCAGCCGCTGTTGCGGCTTAAGAGGTTGCCCTCGTGAGTTTGCTCGATGGCCTGAGCTAAGGGTGGATCGCCTTGCGAGTTCCCTAGCACTGTGTTACTCGCCAGCCAGATACGTCCAGACATCGACCAGGGATCTTTGCGGTATCATCGCTCCCCACAACGGTGAAATAAGGTGTGGTGTCCACCTTCACCTTCTTGTCCTGCCGGACGCCACCATGGACAGCACTCCGGTCCTCTCGACCGTTGTCTCGAGCCCATTTCGCATAAGGCGTCATAAAGCCGTGTCACGTTCTCCCTGCAGCCCATCTCTGCGTAGAGGCAGGAGCACAATGTCGTCTGCGTAGCCCAGTGCAGTGATAAGCCGACCACCCAAACGATAGCCAACGTTCTCCGAGAGAATTCCTAGTGCTCTCTCTACGACCAGATTGAACAGCAGGGGCGACAACGGATCACCCTGTCTCACGCCACGGCCGATCTTGATGGCCGACACTTCCTTAGCGCTGACCCCCTGCAACTCGGTCAGCGCATTCGAATAGACAGCCCTTACGTACTCTCTAAACTCCCGAGGGAGCCCCAGCTCATCGAGAGTCGTATGAATAGCAGCGTGCGCAACCGTATCGAAAGCTTTCGACAGATCGACGCACGCCACATGCAGAGAACGACAGCGCCTCCGGGCGTCCCAAAGCACGGATGAAAGGACTGTGACGGGAGTAACTATGACTCTCTCGGTCCTCAATGCAACACGCCGCGATGGTACTTAGAGAGAGTCGTGGTTGGTTCGTGATGCGCCAACGAAGTCCTCTAGTTAGGACCTTCAGCCTCTCACGTCCAAGTTGTACCGCCACCTCCTCGTGGTGCTCCCGGAAACGGCCTACTTTGGAAGTTTAGACTTGGTAGGTGTCGACTAAGCGAGTGTACAGCGAAGTGCGCCCCTAAGGGCTTCGGCCCATGCGCCTACGGTCATGGTGAGTTGTGGGGCCAAGAAAGACCGGGGTTTTTTGGGGGGCTCTCGGTTGTCAATTCGTTTGCCCCCCTACACGCAGTAAATTATGAATAAAGCTAAGAATGATTCTGATGTCCCGGGTTCTCGGATGGCCCGGGGTCTGCGTGCGAGTGCTCGCTTGAGTGAGCGCGCGAGAGGTGCGGAGGACCCTGACGGGGTCGCAGCTGGTCCGTCGCGAATCACTATAAGGACCAGCCAGGCTGAAGTGGACAGCCTAGAGGAGGAGATGGTCAGCTGTGAGCATTGTTCGGCGAGATTCCAAAACATGCGTGGTCTTGGTGTCCACAAAGTACGTGCACAACCACTACAAGCCAACAGTGCTATCAATGTTGACCGCGTAAAGGCCAGATGGTCAGTGGAAAAAACTATATTCATGGCACGCGCTGAGGCTGAAGGCATCTTAGCCGGGGAACCTTTCATTAACCAGTATCTGGAGACAAGGTTCCCCAATAGGAGTCTCGAAGCCATCAAGGGTAAACGGCGACAGGAGCCTTACCGAGTGATGGTTAGAGACTTCTGCCAAGAGATCTAATCGCGTCGCGCGATTGTGATCGATGAGGGCGATAGGGATGGTGCGGTGATGACACGAGCCGACACCATTCCTGCGGCCATTGAGGATAGTACTGACGATCAAAGCGCACATCAGCCTCCCCCTGAACAAAGTTCTCAGAAACTGCGGGACAAGATACAATCACTCGTAGAGCAGAGTGCGGCGTTCCGTAGCTACGAGGCTGATACTCTTGCTGGCACGGCAAAAGATGCTCTGACGGCGGGGAGGGTCGACGTCTTGGCTATCGAGAGATGGCTGGGCATGATCTTCCCTCGGCCGCTACAAGTGCGCCCTCCGCAACGCGTTTCGGCAAAGAAGCACTGTCCTCCAGTTAAACGAGAGAGCAAGGAGCAGAAGAGAAAGAGGGAGTATGCAATTGTGCAATCCTTCTACAGAAAGAACAAGAAGTCCTGTTTGTCGCGTATCCTCGAGGGCGACTCGGTGCGCGAGAGGCCGCCTGCTGTCAAATTCCTTAACTGCTGGCGCCCCATTAAGGAGGCCTCCAGCGGTGCGGATGGAGACATGACGGACTTGCGTGAGTCGTTTGGGGAAGCGGCACAGGCTGCGAGTGCTGGCCGGAACCGTACGTCGGGCCCGAGAGGGATTCACCTCGAAGGTCTCGGCGATGGCGCTGCCACGGATCCAGTTCCTGTGGCGGATAAGACCTTGCTCTAAGATCCTATAACACCTGCAGAGGTGAACAGGATTTCCGTAAGGACTGGCACTGCGCCCGGATTGGACCAAATTACGCCGAGGATGTGGAACGCTGTTCCTGCGATTCTTCGTGCGCTTCAGTTCAATCTGCTGCTCCTGGCAGAGACGATCCCCTCATCAATCGCCACAACCAGAACGGTATTCCTTGAGAAGGGGGGTATGTCCGATCGGCCAGGTCCGACGGAATACCGACCTCTCAGCATAGGATCCGTTATAATAAGACACTTCCACATGATATTGGCAAAGAGATTGGCAGCCCTCGACATCTTCGACAGGCGCCAAAAGGGGTTCCGGCCGGTGGACGGGGTATGTGAGAACGTCCCAGAGAACGTTAAGGGAGTCATAGTTATTCCCGCCGTTTACCCGCGCTTGCTTGAATTTCTTCACGTTGACATTCAGAGCACTGGGCAGAAATGACATTGCGTCAACACCCGCGAGGGCCATCGCAATGCTTTGTTTTAATTAGACAGTCGGATTCCCCTAGTCCGTGCCAGTTCTGAGCTGAGCGTTGAATGGCGGCCGAAGAGGACGACCACGACGGCTCGCGCCGCCACGGAAGCCACGCAGCAAGGAAGATCCGCGGGAGGCCAAGGCACGGGACCGAGCTCGGATCCCGGGACCGGCGCGAGAACGCCGACCGTTCACCTCGCCCAGGCCCGGCACGTCAGCCAGACCCGCTTCCTGACCAAGCCCGACACGCCCCGCTCCTCAGAGCCAATCCTTATTCCGAAGTTACGGATCCAATTTGCCGACTTCCCTTACCTACATTATTCTATCGACTAGAGGCTCTTTACCTTGGAGACCTGCTGCGGATATGGGTACGAACCGGCGCGACACCTCCACGTGGCCCTCTCCTGGATTTTCAAGGTCCGAGGGAAAGATCCGGACACCGCCGCAACTGCGGTGCTCTTCGCGTTCCAAACCCTATCTCCCTGCTAGAGGTTTCCAGGGAACTCGAACGCTTATACAGAAAAGAAAACTCTTCCCGGATCTCCCGACGGCGTCTCCAGGTCATTTTGGGTTACCCCGACGAACACTCTTACGAGGGCCCGAATTGTATGCGGTTCCGCTGCCGGGTTCCGGAATAGGAACCGGATTCCCTTTCGCCCGACGGGCGTGTGTCTTTCGTATAATATTTATTATTATTTCTCGACACTCGAGTATATTGTACGCCGTCATTGACATAGGATTTCTCCTAGGGCTTAGGATCGACTGACTCGTGTGCAACGGCTGTTCACACGAAACCCTTCTCCACGTCAGTCCTCCAGGGCCTCGCTGGAGTATTTGCTACTACCACCAAGATCTGCACCGACGGCGGCTCCAGGCAGGCTCGCGCCCAGACCCTTCTGCGCTCACCGTCGCGACCCTCCTACTCGTCAGGGCTTCGTGACGACGCGAGAGAAGACTAACGCCCGCTCCCGGTTGCCGCCCCACTTGCCGCTGACGGCAGAGTATAGGCTCGACGCTTCAGCGCCATCCATTTTCAGGGCTAGTTGCTTCGGCAGGTGAGTTGTTACACACTCCTCAGCGGATTCCGACTTCCATGGCCTCCGTCCTGCTGTCTTAAGCAACCAACGCCTTTCATGGTGTCCCATGAGCGTCGAGTTGGGCGCCTTAACTCTGCGTTTGGTTCATCCCACAGCGCCAGTTCTGCTTACCAAAAATGGCCCACTTGGCACTCTGATCCGAAGATGCTCGTGGCTTCATAATTCAAGAAAGCCAGAGATCTCACCCATTTAAAGTTTGAGAATAGGTTGAGGTCGTTTCGGCCCCAAGGCCTCTAATCATTCGCTTTACCAGATGAGACTCGCGCGCGTTCCGTGCGGAACGGCCGAGTGCCAGCTATCCTGAGGGAAACTTCGGAGGGAACCAGCTACTAGATGGTTCGATTAGTCTTTCGCCCCTATATCCAGTTACGACGATCGATTTGCACGTCAGAATCGCTACGGACCTCCATCAGGGTTTTCCCTGACTTCGTCCTGACCAGGCATAGTTCACCATCTTTTGGGTCCCAACGTGTACGCTCTGGGTGCGCCTCTTCTCGCGATGAGAACGAGACGCCCCGGGAGTGCGAGGCCGCATCGCGACGCGGCCCATCCTCCCTAGGTCGACGGCCAGGGCCGACCTTCACTTTCATTACGCCTTTAGGTCTCGCGACAAGTCCCAATGACTCGCGTACATGTTAGACTCCTTGGTCCGTGTTTCAAGACGGGTCCTAAGAGTACCCAAAGCAGTAGCGTCGCCGACCGGTATCGGTCTCCCGCGAGACCGCGGGAGACGTTCGTAGGCCTGTCGAAGGTGTACCGTACTGTAACCAACAGCGGGCCAGGACCGGGGACGGCGCGAAGTCCGTAACCTCCGAGTACCGTGGTGCGCGCTTGCGACGGTCTCGACGCACCGTGAATAGTGCGGCCTGATACCTTGCGCGTACCGCCGAGCAGCCGGCCGGGCGACCGAGGGTTTGTCGCGTGCCGTTTTACCGGCGACGCGACAGACACCGCACCCGGGCCGTAGACCGACACCCAGCGGGTCGCGACGTTCTACTTGGGGAGAAGTGCACGACGACGAGCGCCGGACATCGGCGCACGGTAGCGTGCCCGCGCGCGAGCCGCAAGGACTCCGCGGGACATCGCCGACCGACGCGAAGCCAGCGCCGCTGACGATGAATCTCCCCGTTCGATCTTTTGGGTTTCTTAGGTTTACCCCTAAACGGTTTCACGTACTCTTGAACTCTCTCTTCAAAGTTCTTTTCAACTTTCCCTCACGGTACTTGTTCGCTATCGGTCTCGTGGTCGTATTTAGCCTTAGATGGAGTTTACCACCCACTTAGAGCTGCACTCTCAAGCAACCCGACTCTAAGGAGAGATCCTCCCGAGGCGCGCACCGGTCGCTACGGGCCTGGCACCCTCTACGGGTAAGTGGCCCCATTCAAGATGGACTTGGACGCGACGCGGCACCTCGGGATAAGCGGATCCTCCCAAACACCACATTTCCCTGCGGCGGAACCGCGGGATTCGGTGCTGGGCTCTTTCCTGTTCGCTCGCCGCTACTAAGGAAATCCTGGTTAGTTTCTTTTCCTCCGCTTGATAATATGCTTAAATTCAGCGGGTAATCTCGCCTGCTCTGAGGTCGTCGCATAGTGAGCTTTCGTAGCCGTTTGCCTCCTCCGCGTCGCTCATCGTCGTCTCTCCTCTATAATATATATTATAAGAGGGAGAGAGAGAGAGCGTCGAACGAGAGAGCAGCAGCGGCAGCACACGAAATACGCGAGAAGGCAAATCGCCGGGGCGCTAACCGCACACACACTTGTTGGTGGTAATGGAGACGATATATCGCGGGGTTCGAGATTCTCGGCTCCCCCTTCTCTTTTATATACAAAATTCGGGCGGAATCGATTCGACGAGTACACGACGCGGCGCGCCGGTCCCCTTTTTTCGCTTTACGAAAATTTCGTGGACTCGGACACGCGGTCGGCTCGCGATTCAAAACCCTTCTCCGTAAAGAGGTAAAGGATTACGAATGCTCTCTCCGCCGGACGACGACGCGCCGTATATTTCTCCGTAATACCGTTATGTGTGCGGGCAAGGGCGCCTCGGCATAAGACGCGCGAGCGCTATCGTACCGAGAGACGCGGCACAGAGTGCGAGAGCAGTCCGGTCAGTCTGTGTGATGTACGGAGAGGAGAGACGGTGAGACAAGCGCTACCTACTTTCGGGAGACAACGACGCACGCGCCGCTCTAGCGAAAGCGGTGCCATTTACCGTCCTGACCCTTTTATTGGCCGTTTGTTGCTCCCTTCGCGCGCGCTCTTACTCTCATCCCATTTTTCCTCGGCTCTCGCGTACACACACGACTTGGATACACAAACACGCTTCCCCTCTTAATTCGCGCAGCATTCTCTGGGCGCGCGTTCGCCAACGTTTTACACGCTTGTGCGCTTCTCCTCCTCATTATTATTATTTCGGTGTGTCATTTCAGACGACGCCAGGATTTGCACCGCGGCCGGTCGGCGCGGCACAGACACCTCGGGCGAACGTCCAACGATTGCTCGTACGCCCATTGTAAGCGTTGCACAGGGCACAGGCGACGCGCGCGCCATTCTCTGGTCGCCCGCGTCGTGGAAGTGCGCGCTTTTCGGACGCAAGCAGTTTAGGGGTACTAAAACGACCCTCAGCCAGGCGTGGTCCGGGAATTGTATCCGTGGACCGCAATGTGCGTTCGAAATGTCGATGTTCATGTGTCCTGCAGTTCACAAGTTGACGCGCAATTAGCTGCGTTCTTCATCGACCCACGAGCCAAGTGATCCACCGTTCAGGGTAATCGTTCGAAATTTTTGCGTTCGCGAAGAAACGCGCTTCTCGTTCAACCATCGTGGTCTCTTCTCTCGGACGAGAAAGAGAGAATAATCGTGGTGGCTCTTCGATCAGCCTGTCCGCGCGCGTCCGAGGACGCGCGCGGACCGCCGCCTCCCGCCAGGGAAGGCTACGGCACAAAGATAGAGTTGTGTGTTTCTCGTTCGGAGCGTCTCTCCCGCAACGGGAGAGCCGGGGCGGAAGCTCTTTGAAGAAACCGTCGGACCGACACAGTTGACAGATTGGTCGAAATATCATCGATCCCTTCTCTGTGTTATATATATATATTATAATAATATATGGGGGTCCTCTCGCTCGGCACTCGCGGTCGCACACCGTGTGTTCTCGGCACGCTGACCGCTGCCCCGCGACAACGGGGAGGGCGCGCGTCGACGAACGTCGTGGGTGCTGCACACACGCGTGCGCGGGCATAGGTTACCACCGGTTCGCGCTCAACGCCGAATCGACGCTCTGTGTGTGTGTGTGGCCGGAGAATGGCACACACACGAGCGTGATCGCGAAGCGTCTCGCTCCGAATCGTCGTCGAACACCGCCGGGCGCGCTGCTCTGCTTGCCGACTACTTTCGGTCAGAGAGGCGCGACGGCGTCCGTCGTTATATCAAAACACAACAACAAATTCCGTCAAATCCGTTATTTTCTTTTTCTCTGAGAGCGCCTTTTCAGCGCGTCCATTCAGTCGCCGACTGCTGCGAGCGCGCGTCTCTCCCAAAAGAGAGGACTCTCGACGCAGAGCAGGACCTCCGGAACGTTAATGATCCTTCCGCAGGTTCACCTACGGAAACCTTGTTACGACTTTTACTTCCTCTAAATGATCAAGTTTGGTCATCTTCCCGGCAACATCGGCAATGCCGAGACATTGCCGCGCACCAGTCCGAAGACCTCACTAAATCATTCAATCGGTAGTAGCGACGGGCGGTGTGTACAAAGGGCAGGGACGTAATCAACGCGAGCTTATGACTCGCGCTTACTGGGAATTCCTCGTTCATGGGGAACAATTGCAAGCCCCAATCCCTAGCACGAAGGAGGTTCAGCGGGTTACCCGGGCCTTTCGGCCGGGGAACACACGCTGATTCCTTCAGTGTAGCGCGCGTGCGGCCCAGAACATCTAAGGGCATCACAGACCTGTTATTGCTCAATCTCGTGCGGCTAGAAGCCGCCTGTCCCTCTAAGAAGATTTGTTTGTACGTTGGTAGTAAAAACCCGCCAGCCGAAGCCGGGGGCCTTCGCGATACCATAAGGTACGCCTATTTAGCAGGCTAGAGTCTCGTTCGTTATCGGAATTAACCAGACAAATCGCTCCACCAACTAAGAACGGCCATGCACCACCACCCACCGAATCAAGAAAGAGCTATCAATCTGTCAATCCTTCCGGTGTCTGGGCCTGGTGAGGTTTCCCGTGTTGAGTCAAATTAAGCCGCAGGCTCCACTCCTGGTGGTGCCCTTCCGTCAATTCCTTTAAGTTTCAGCTTTGCAACCATACTTCCCCCGGAACCCAAAAGCTTTGGTTTCCCGGAAGCTGCCCGCCGAGTCATCGGAGGAACTTCGGCGGATCGCTAGCTGGCATCGTTTATGGTTAGAACTAGGGCGGTATCTGATCGCCTTCGAACCTCTAACTTTCGTTCTTGATTAATGAATGAGGGAGAGAATGAGAGCGTTGCGGAAGTGAGTGAGATAGCGTGTATGAGAGTAATTGGTGCGAGACTCCGTAAATTCCTGTTTACGGAGACGAACAAAATTTCAAAGAGTGCGAGTGAGAAAATACTGGACATTGTGGGAGAATATGAGGAACAGATGATGAAAATGTTGTGCAAAAATGAGAGAATACAGGGGAAACTGGATGAGTGTATGCATCGAGCGAGTCGGGATTAAGCCTACGGCGGAAGTGGAATGAGCTATGCGAGCGTGAGTGCGAAAAATGTTGAAAAGAGCGTGATTGAAAAGGTACAGGAAGTGAATGTGAAAACAAGTGAAAACGAAAGAGAAGAGTTATGCGGTAATAGTGAGAGCGGATGATGCAAGTGCGAATGTGACAAGTGAGGAAGTAAAGGAGAGAATGATGAAGCATGTGAGCAAGTCACTGAATGTGCGTGTGAAAGCGGTGAGGAAAGTGAGGAATGGAGGTGTAGCGATTGAGACGATGAGCGAGAGTGAGTTGAAAAGAATAAGAGAGTGTGGTCAGTTTAAGAATGCTGGCCTAAAGGTTGAGCTGCCTCGCAAGATAGGCCCAAAGATCATCTTGTACGATGTGCCGAATGATATGGCGAGTGAAGTGTTAATGAGAGAAATGTATGAGAGGAGCTTGAAAGGGCGAGTGGATGAGAGAGTATTTATGGAACGTGTGCGTGTTGTGAGTAGGAATGCGAAGAAAGATGCAACCTGCGGAAATGTGATATTAGAAGTTACGAGTGCAATAAGAAATGTGCTCTGTAGTGACGGACGAGTGTTTGTGCATTGGAAGGCCTTTAGGGTGAAAGAGTTTTTCAGTGTGCTGAGGTGCCACAAGTGCTTCGCATTTGGGCACATGATGCGGCAATGCACCGAAAAGGAAAGACTGTGCCAAAAATGTGGATGTGTAGGACACATGATGAGAGATTGTAAAAAGGAAAGTGTGTGTAGAAACTGTAAGCTGAAAGGGAGCAAATGTGATCACTCGGTTCTGTCCGAAGTGTGTCCGGAATACGTGAGAGCGTTAGAGAGAGAGAAAGCGAGAATAAATGACGAATGAATGGTGCGTGAATGTGGTGCAGTATAACTGCCAGAGAGCGTATGCAATTATGTGTGAGCTGGGTGAGATGATGCGCGAACGTCGAGTGAGTGTAGCACTGCTGCAAGAACCGTATGAAAGGCATGGACATGTGGTGGGCTTGCCCATAGGTATGGATGTGATTGTGTGCGAAAGTGGGACGGTGAAAGCAGCAGTGGTGGTAAATGACTCTAGGTTAGACGTGATGTGCGTGAGAGAGTGTACGAATAAGCTTGGAGTGAGTGTGTGGTTGAAGGGGGACTTTGGCGAAATATATGTGGTGTCCATGTATTGCCAGTATGGTAAGTGTATCGAGCCGTACTTGGCGTACATGGACAGAGTATGTGAGACGGCCGGGAGAAAGCGTCTGCTGATAGGTATGGATGCGAATGCCGTCTCTCCCTTGTGGTATAGCAAGGGTGGAGGCAGCAGAGAGAGTGAAGCGCGTGGTAGAGTGATTGAGGAATGGATGATTGCGAGCGGGATGAATGTTGTTGAATGAGCCAAGCGAGTTTTACTCGTTCAGCGGGCCGAATGAGGAGAGTGACATCGATGTCACTTTCGTGAACGGCGTGAATGGAGGGTGCCGGTATGAGTGGGAAGTAAAGCCGACTGGGGAGTGAGTGACCATAACGTATTGTTAATACGGATGGTACACAGAGAGAATGTAAATACGAATGAGGGCATGCGTAGATGGGTGTGCAAGGACGTAGACTGGGAAGGATATATGTGTGATATGCGAGAGAGTGCGTTAGAGGATGCAGCGAGCGCCATAGACGAAGCGGATGCGCAGAGCTGTGTAGAGCGAATGATGAAATGGATCCATAGTGCGAATGATCGATGGATGAAGAGGGTAAACCTGTGTATGCTAGGAAGCTTGTGTGGTGGACGGATGAGCTTGAGAAACTGAAGAAGGCTGTAGGAAGAAGCAGACGTGCCTACCAGCGTGCGAGAAAGAGGAATGGAAGCAGAGTGGAAAAAAGAATGAATGAATATAAGTATGTTTTGCGGGAGTATAAGGAGGAAATGCGAAGAGTGAAAGAGGAAAATTGGAAGCGATTTGTGTGCGTAACTGGGAAGAGGGATCCATGGAGCGATGTATATAAGGTGTGCATGGGAAAGCGTGATAGGGTAAGATTAAGTGGCATAAAAGTGGATGATAGAGTGACGAGTACATGGAAAGAAAGCGCGGATGAGCTAATGAAGAGATTCTTCCCGGCAGCAAGGACGAACGTGGCGATAGACGCCAGGGGAGACGTGAGGGAGGAAGAAAAGCAGTTTGAATGGAGCGAAGTGGATGTGGCAGTGAGATCGATGAAAGTGGGTAAGGCACCTGGTATGGATGGTGTGAGTGCTGAGATGTTGCGAGCGATTTGGCGTGCTGTCCCGGTATGGATGAAAAGAATGTATGATGTATGTCTGAATACAGCGTGTTTCCCCCCGGCGTGGAAGACTGCGCGGGTGGTAGTGTTATTGAAGTCTCCCAATAAACCTAGGTCGGACCCTGGGTCTTATAGGCCCATTTGACTGCTGTCCGTGCTGGGGAAAGTGTTGGAGCGAATGATGGTTGGAAGACTCGAGCGAACGATGGGTGGAAGAATGTGTGACGCCCAGTACGGATTCGTAAGGAATCGGTCGACCGAGGATGCATGGAATCGAGTGCATGACTGGGTGAATGGGTCGGAGAGAAAGTATGTGTTAGGAGTGTTCGTGGACTTCAAAGGAGCGTTTGATAACCTAGAGTGGGAATGTGTGATCGAGAAATTGCGTGAGGTTGAATGTGAAAAAATTGAATTATGGAAGAGCTATTTTAGCGGCAGGCGTGTATGCATGATGGGTGCGTGTGACACAGTGTGGAAAGACGTAAAGCGTGGCTGCCCGCAGGGCTCCATCTGTGATCCATTTATATGGAACCTAATGATGGATGAACTGTTGTGGCAGGTGCGTGAGAGTGAATGTAAAGTGGTTGCGTACGCGGATGACTTGTTGTTGGTCGTCGAAGGAGAGAGCCGAGCGGAGTTGGAGAGAAAGGGTACTAAGTGGATGAGAATGGTGTACGAATGGGGAGTGAACGTAGGTGTGAGTGTGTCTGAGAACAAGACTGTGATGATGTTGATGAAAGGTAGTATGGCTGGGACGAGGCCTCCCAATGTACGAGTGAATGATAGATGCGTGAGGTATGCGAGGAGCGTGAAATATCTGGGTGTTTGTGTGAGTAAAAGGATGAACTACAGGTTGCATCTGGAGTGTCTGAGAAAGAAATGTATGAATGTGGTGGGAAAATTAAGACGCGTGTTGAGAAGTGAGTGGGGTTTGCGAAAGAAAGCTGTGACTGTGTTGTATAAAGGTCTGTTCATGTCGTGTGTGATGTATGGAGCGAGTGTATGGTATGGAGTGATGAGATTTGAATATGCGAGGGAGCTCATAAATAGGTGCCAGCGAGTGGTGTTGAGTGCGTGTCTGAATGTATGTAGAACGGTCTCCACGGCGGCCATGCAAGTCCTTATGGGTGGCTTGCCGTGGGACCTGGAGTGCGTGAGAAGAGGAGTGTTGTATAAGGTGAGAAAGGGAATTAGTATGAGTGAGTATGATGTAGTGAATGATAGTGACTTGCGTGAGAGAGGTGTGGAAGGATGTATGGAATTGGTGAGTGAAAGGCTGTATGAGATGTGGCAGAATAGATGGAATAAGTGCGAGAAAGGAAGAGTGACGTATGAATTTATAAAGAATGTAAGGTTCGCGGGTGAGTGCCGAGAGTTCGAGCCTAGCTTGAGCCTGGGCTATATCCTGACAGGGCATGGAAGTTTGAATGAATTCCTGTATAAGCGTGGTCTGTCTGAGAGTGAGAGCTGTGCATGCGGAGCGGAGAGAGAGAATTAAAAGCATGTGTTGGTTGAGTGTCCAATGTATGGTGATGTGAGGAACCTGAGTGAGTGGGGTGTGATTGTGCGAGAGAATGGCAGTGTGGATGTGAGTCGCATGTTGGAATGTAAGGAAAGGTATGAAAGTGTTGGTGTGTATGCGAAGATTGTATTTCAGAGAAGGAGGGCGATGCTGAAAGGAGGATAAGAGAAGCCGATGTTCCCGAGGAACATAGGCCGACCACTGCCTGGGAGGTGTAGGCCTCCGAAAGCTGGGAGTGGTCTCGGCCACGAAGATCCAACCAGTGATCTTGACTGGTACCACGGGAGTCGGGTTGCCCAGGGGGATTCGTCCCTCGTCCCGGCAATTGAAGTCGGACTCGTGGGGGTAGTGGTTGAAGCCGCATGCTGGTTAGGGGCTCTCGGGCCTCGACGGGTGAGCAGCGTATCTGCTCGGGCACCAGTCCTGCACAGCTGGTAGAGCGTTGGACAGGCGCTCGCCCCAACCGGTGGGTTGCCGAAGAGTCCTACAAACTCGGAGGCGCTACTGGTAGTTCCTGGCCTGCTGGAACGAGCTGATTGGGCTTATCCCAATTCCGCACCCATGGGGGTCGTGTGATTAAGCTCTCTGAGCAGGTACCGCACGTTAAATCAACCACGGACATCTGTTCCTATCTACTTTCCCCAGGAGGCTACTTGACGATTCGACAGTAGTACGGGCATGACGCACCCGGGGCCCCGAGGTCCCTTTCAAGCCAGGATGGGAGGCATCGTGTCTGGGGCTGCATGGCCGCGGGGAGGTTAAGTTGCGCGACCGCAAACGATCCCCCAGGGGCACCTGGCGCAACCTCTGTGGTATATAAGTCGCCTTACCCAGGTGATGGAGGCTCTGCCTGAGTGGACATTTTTTTTCCTGCCATACTCGTGGGATATACATGGAAAGAACAAAACTCAAACAAAAACACAAAAACTTGGCTGATACTTTGGTAACGACTAATGCTGGCACGAAAGTAACCGAAACTCTGAACGCCGAAAAAGAGAGAAAAAGAGAATTGCTGTTTGCGCGAAGGGGATCTGTAAGTAGATCACCACCTCTTTCGGGTAGTACCCAAAAAGACACTGAAGAGACGCATGAAGGGAACACAAGGCTGAGTGATTCTGAAAATGAGAAGGATGGATATGAAAGATTAGAACAGAGCACAGGAGTAAATAAAGTAGAGGAGATGATGGAGACAAAGGAACAGCTCGAGACATTC
>NW_028189341.1:0-7500 GCF_048542155.1 Nylanderia fulva
TAGCGCCCGGCGATTTGCTTTTCGCGTTTTGGGGTTTTGCCCCTGTGCTCTCTCGTTCGAGCTCTCCTCTTCCCTCTTATAAATTATATTTAGGGAGAGCGCATGAGCGGCGGGGAGGCCAAAAGGTAGAAAAACTCACTATCGCGACCTCGGCGGCGAATCCCGCTGAATTTAAGTATTTTGCGGAGGAAAGAAAAAAACCGTTTCCCTTTGTGCGGGAGCGAACAGGAGAAGAGCCCAGCACCGATCCGCCCGGGTTTCCCCCGCAGGGAAATGTGGTGTTGGGAGGATCCGCTTATCCCGAGGGCCGCGTCGCGTCCAAGTCCCTCTTGAATGGGGCCACTTACCCGTAGAGGGTGCCAGGCCCGTAGCGACCGGTGCGCGCCTCGGGAGGATCTCTCCTTAGAGTCGGTTGCTGAGAGTGCAGCTCTAAGTTGGGTGGTAAACTCCATCTAAGCTAAATACGACCACGAGACCGATAGCGAACAGTACACGTGAGGGAAAAGTTGAAAAGAACTTTGAAGAGAGAGTTCAAGAGTACGTGGAAACCCGTTCAGGGGTAAACCTAAGAAACCCAAAAGATCGAACGGGGAGATTCATCGTCAGCGGCGCTGGCTTCGCGTCGGTCGGCGATGTCCCGCGGAGTCCTTGCGGCTCGCGCGCGGGCACGCTACCGTGCGCCGATGTCCGGCGCTCGTCGTCGTGCACTTCTCCCCAAGTAGAACGTCGCGACCCGCTGGGTGTCGGTCTACGGCCCGGGTGCGGGTCTGTCGCGTCGCGGTAAAACGGCACGCGACAAACCCTCGGTCGCCCGGCCGGCTGCTCGGCGGTACGCGCAAGGTATCAGGCCGCACTATTCACGGTGCGTCGAGACCGTCGCAAGCGCGCGCCACGGTATCGGAGGTTACGGACTTCGCGCCGTCCCCGGTCCTGGCCCGCTGTGGTTCAGTTACGGTTTCACCTTGAACAGTCCTGCGAACGTCTCCCCCGGTTTTCGCGGAGACCGATACGGTCGGCGACGCTACTGCTTTGGGTTTTCTCTTAGACCGTTTGAAAAAACCCCGGGCCCAAGGAGTCTAACAGTACGCGATCATTGGGACTTGTCGCGAGACCCAAAGGCCCTAATGAAAGTTTAAGGTGGGCCCCCTGGGCCGTCGACTAGGGAGGATGGGCGCGTCGGAGGCGGCCTCGCACTCCCGGGGCGTCTCGTTCTCATCGCGAGAAGAGGCGCACCCAGAGCGTACACCCTTGGGGGCCAAAAAAATGTTGAACTATGCCTGGTAGGAAAGCCCCGCAGGGGAAAACCTGAGGAGGTCCTAGCGATTCGAGTGCACAAACGATCGTCGGAAACTGGTATGGGCGAAAGAAATCGAACCATCTGTAGTGGTTCCCTCCGAAGTTGCCCCCCCGGATAGTGGGGACTCGGCCGTTCCGCACGGAACGCAGCGCATTCATTGGTAAAGCGAAAATGTTTGAGGCCTTTGGGCCCAACGACCTCAACCTTTTTTCAAAATTTTAAATGGGGTGAGATCTCTGGTTTCTGATTATTTAAAACCACGAGCATCTTCGGATCAGAGTGCCCAAGTGGGCATTTTTGGTAAGCGAAATGCGCTTTTGGGGGGAACCAACGCGAGTTAAGGCGCCCAACTCGGCGCCATGGGACCCATGAAAGGCGTTGGTTGCTAGACAGCAGGCGGTGGCCATGGAAGTTGGAATCCGCAGGAGTGTGTAACAAAAAACACTGCCGAAGCAAACTAGCCCTGAAAATGATCCGCTGAAGCGTCCCGGCCCATACCTGCCGTCAGCGGCCAAATGGGGCGGGAAAACCCGGGGGACGGGCGAAATTTTCTTCGCTTTGTCAGAACCCGCGAGTAGGAGGGGCCGCGGTTTAGCGCAGAAGGTATGGCGCGAAACCGCCTGGGCCGCGTCGGTGAAGATCTGGGGAGTTAGCAAATACTCCCGGGGAGGCCTGGAGACGACGTGGAGAAGGGTTGCGTGGAACAGCCCTTGACACGAGGTTTAGTGATCCTAAGCCCTAGAGATCCTTTCAATGAAGAACCTAACTCGAGTGTCGAGAAATAATAAAAATATTATACGAAGGGCCACCCGTCGGGCGAAGGGGGGGGGCCGGTTCCTATTCCGGAACCCGCAGCGGAACGCATACAAATTGGCCCTCTTTAAAAGTGTTCGTCGGTGGGGAAACAAAAAACCTGGAGGGCGCGTCGGGAGATCCCGGGGGAGTTTTCTTTCTGTATAGCGTTTGAGTTTCCTGGAAAACCTTAGCAGGGAGATAGGGTTTGGAACGCGAAGAAGAACCCGCAGGGGGGGGCCCGGCGTTCTCGCGCCGGTCCCCGCGGATCCGAGCTCGTCGTGCCTGGCCCTCCCGGGATCTCCTTGCTGAGAGGCTTCCGTGGCGGCGCGAGCCGTCGTGGTCGTCCTCTTCGTCCGACATTCAACGCTCAGCTCAGAACTGGCACGGACTAGGGAAATCGAATGTATAATTAAAACAAAGCATTGCGATGGCCCCGCGGGTGTTTGACGCAATGTGATTCTGCACAAGTGCTATGGAAGTCAACGTGAAGAAATTCAAGCAGCGCGGGTAAACGCGGGGTAGTCACATGACTCTTCTCGGTCATCAAAGCAACACGCCGCTTGATGGTATTAGAGAGAGTCTGGTTGGTTTCGTGAGCGCCAACAAGTCCTAACGTAGGACCTTCAGCTCTCACGTCCAAGTTGTACCTCCACCTTCCTCGTGGTTGCACCGGAAACAGGCATACGTGGGAAGTTTAGACTCGGTAGGTGTGCGACTAAGAGAGTGTACAGCGAAGTGGCGACCCTAAGGGCTTCGGCCCATGCGCCTACGGTCATGGTGAGTTGTGGGGCCAAGAAAGACCGGGGTCTTCTTGGGGGGCTCTCGGGTTGTCAATCCGTTTGCCCCCCTACACGCAGTTAATAGGATAAAGTTAAGAATGATCTGATGTCCCGGGTTCTCGGATGGCCCGGGGTCTGCGTGTGCGAGTGCTCTCTTGAGTGATGCGCGCGGAGAGCGAGGACCCTGACGGGGTGTGGGGGTCGCAGCTGGTCCGTGCGAACCACTATAAGGACCAGCCAGGTGAAGTGGACAGCCTAGAGAGGAGATGGTCAGATGTGAGCATTGTCGGCGAGAATTCCGGAACATTGCGTGTCTTGTGTCCACAAAGTAGTACGTGCACACCCATACAAGCCAACAGGACTATCAATGTTGACCGCGGTAAAGGCCCGATGGTCAGTGGAGGATATAGCTCATGGCAAGCGCTGAGGACTGAGGCACCTTAGCCGGGGAACCTTTCATTAACAGTATCTGGAGCAAGGTTCTCCCAATAGGAGCTCGAAGCCATCAAGGGAAACGGCGACAGGCGACAGGAGCATTACCGAGTGATGGTTAGAGACTTCTGCCAAGAGATCCAATCGCGTCGCGCGATTTGTGACGAGAGGGCGATAGGGATGTGCGCGGTGATGACACGAGACCGACACCCATTTCCTGCGGCATTGAGGATAGTACTGACGATCAAAGAGCACATTCAGCCTCCCCTGAACAAGTTCTCAGAGGCGATCGGGGAAAGATACAATCACTCGTAGAGCAGAGTGCGGCGTTCCGTAGCTACGAGGGGAGACTCTTGCTGGAACGGCAAGATGCTCTGACGGCGGGGAGGTCGACGTATGGCTATCGAAGCATGCTGGGATGATCTTCCCCGGCCGCCTACAAGTGCGCCCTCCGCAACGAGTTTCGCAAAAGCAGCACTGTCCTCCAGTAAACGAGCGAGCAAGAGCAGAAGAGAAAGAGGGAGTATGCAATTGTGCAATCCCCTAAGAAAGAACAAGAAGTCCTGATTTGTCGCGTATCCTCGAGGGCGACTCGGTGCGCGAGAGGCCGTCGGCTGTAGAATTCCTTAACTGCTGGCGCCCCAGTATGGAGGCCTCCAGCGGTGCTGATGGAGACATGACGGGACTTGCGTGAGTCGTGGGACGCGGCACAGGCTGCGAGTGCTGGCCGGGGCCGTACGTCGGGCCGAGAGGGGATCACATCGGAAGGTCTCGGCGATGGCGCTTGCCACGGATCCAGTCCTGTGGCGGATAAGACCTTGCTCTGGGATCCTGTAACACCTAGAGGTGAAACAGATTCCGTAAGGACTGGCACTGCGCCCGGAATTGGACCAGATTACGCCGACGAGGATGTGGAAACGCTGTTCCTGCGATTCTTCTGAGCTTCTGTTCAATCTGCTGCTCCTGGCAGAGGGACGATCCCCTAATCAATCGCCACAACCAGAACGGTATTCCTTGGAAGGGGGGGGGGTATGGTCCGATCGGCCAGGTCCGACGGAGTACCGACTCTCAGGCATAGGCTCCGTTATAATAAGACACTTCCACAAGATATTGGCAAAGAATTGGCGCCCTCGACATCTTCGACAGGAGCAAAGGGGTGTTCCGGCCGGGTTGGACGGGGTATGTGAGAACGTCACAGTCCTTAATGTTTTTTTCCGTGCTTTGGGACGCCCGGAGGCGCTGTCGTTATCTGCATGTGGGTGCGTCGATCTGTCGAAAGCTTTCGATACGCGGTTGCGCACGCTGCTATTCGACGACTCTCGATGAGCTGGGGCTCACTCGGGAGTTTGAGAGTAACGTAAGGGCTGTCTATTCGAATGCGATGACGAGTCTTCCCCCTCGTCCCCCTGATTCACTTCATTTCCCTACCCCTTCTGGCATCGCACAACCACCCCTATCCATACATGTTACCCAAGGCCTCCGCGCTATAAGCACCTCCTCCGTCACAGGCGGCCTTATTCTTCTCAAAATTACTCCCTCCCACTTTTCCATTTCATCTCATCGCCCGCTTCTCCTCCCCCAACTCCTTTCCCTCCCTCTTCTGCATCTCCAGTACTACCACCGGAGCTGCGCACCCCCTACCCTCTCTAGTACACTAACCTCCCACACCTCAGTCTCCTCGTAACTCACTCCCCCTATTATCCGCACCTCTACTTGCAATCCCCGCCCCCACATCATGTTAACACCACCACCTCCTTCTCCCCCCCTTGCCACATCCCTCCCTACCCGTGGGAACAGAAAACACTACTGATCAGGCGATCACCTGTCCCATCTACTACCTTTCCCACCTAATTTCTCCACCCCATACTTCCCGCTCCCCCACCTTTCTACTATCCCCCCGCGCTTTATCTATTACTTGCCCTATTATATTCTTTTCTCTCCTTTACCTCCCACCCTCAGTTCATCAAACGCTCTTCACATAGCAATTTCTTTTCCGACCCCTGCCGACCCGTACTCACTCCCCTACCCTCCGTCCTCTTGCGTGTGCTCCTCCTCCCCTCCCATTTCCTTCGTTTCTCTCCCGCTCACCCCCTCACCCCCCTCAAACATACCCGGCGCCCCGAGGGTGGAAACGAAAAAACCACCTTCGTTACTGGAACGTCCCAAGTGAATGGACGTACTTCCCAATTCCGGAACTCACTATTAAATTCATCCCCCCCCCTCCCCGCCCCTCTCACTCCTATACTCTTACCCACGCTCTCCCCCTTCTGCATTAACCCCCCTTTTTCTCCTCGAGTCGACCTAACAAACAAGAACCAGCGTTGAACAGAAGCCCCCCTCACACCCACAAAAACGGCCTTTTGTCTCCTCCACCACCCCGTTGGGCCCGTGCGATCACAAGGTCTTCCTCTCCCACCTTTTCCGTTCCCTCCCTTCCCTTTTACCTCCACTTGCACCAATCACGCTCGGACAGTACCATAGATAGATATCTAGTACTCCCATTGCGGACAACATTCAGGTCTATCTCTACGAAGTAGCCTTCTTGCAGCTGTCACGCGACCTGAGGGCTCCTACATAACTTCCCCCTACTCCCACTTCCACCTCGTCTTATCGGCTTTCACCCACTTTTTATCACCCTCCTTTTACTTCCCCCAACCTATTCATACGTACACTGTCCCAGCTCCAACTATCACCCTACCCCCCTTCACCCACTTTCTCCCAACCTCAAAGACATGATTTTAGAAAGTCTGTTAGACACACGACGCCGTCCAACCTCATCAAGACCAGATCCCACCGTACCGAAGTCGATCCTAACCACCCTGACGAATTGCACTCAGTGCGACGTCTGCTATCACTCGGCGTCTACTGTTGACGTCTTCGCAGGTTTCCGCCCCATCCCGGCGGAGTAGAGGTCCCAAACTTTGCCCTCACAATCCATCGTCCCCCCAGCGATAGCACAAAGCGATATCAGGGGATATAAGGTAGTCCCCCTCCCATCACCAACCACCCCCCTCTCACAACATACGAACATCGCATGAAGCAGACCCCGCTTCGACGCGAAGAAAGAGTCCGTCATACCATATGCCTAATGAAGCACTACAGCACTTTCGAATTCGGGCTCCTCTCCGCACTACTCCTCCCATTATACTTTACACACCCCCCTTCCCTTGAGTAATTGTCCCAGAGAACATACGCCACCCTTCGTTGATTTCACACCCCTTCTCCTCAGATTCCCCCCCTTTTCTCCAGAGCTAGACAACTCTAAAAGTCGAGACAATTACTTCCAAGTTGTCCCCCTCGGAGTATTGACACCAAGGCGCACCCACAGTCACATGAGGCGCTAGCACGCGGTGACCGCAACCACGCCAGGTTCTACACCACGCTGCCCAGAACACACCTTTCCATCCCCCACCTTCCCTCCCCACTCCCGTATGTCAAGAAACAGACCCTCTGCCCTTCTCCGACGAAAGTCCTCACTCCAACCACCAAGCACATCTTCCCCCAAAGAAAAATTCAAGAAAATCCCTCCACCCATGCCTTCCGCACTGCTCTCAACAATATCTCTCTTCTTTTTTGTACCTCAGCCCCCCGCAACGCCCATGATCCACTCAACCCACAATCCGCCTCTCCCACACCATACACCTCACACCATCTCCACGGCAACGCCATCACATACACCATAATTTACCCTCCCACCCCCCTAACACCCCTTCCCCTACATTTCTGCCCCCACCACAACCTCACAATACCGCCCTGGAACCACCCCAGGGAAGCCCTTGCCACCCGGTTACTTTTTCCACCTCTATACTTGAGCGAAAACGCAGTAACCCTCTGAACCTCTCCTCGAAACCGCAAGATTAGCTGCCCATAGCTCACCCCCTCCCAATCACCAAACACGAGCTTACTGACCACACCACCGCCATTGGATCCAGCTGAAGAATTACCTACGGGGCTACTCCCGACTAAATTCAAACTAATTAACTGAAACCTCACATGAGACGGCCCCCAGCAGAACACCCACATATTCGCCGACCACCCCCTTATCACTTGTCCCCGTCAGCGGCACCCTCACGGCGTACCCACAACCATACCATTTCCCCCTCACCGTGCGGCAAGCCCCCGTCTACTCCGTCATCCCCGCACACCTCTTTTCTCCCTATTCCAACCAGACTCATTTTTCTTCCTCGACCTAGTACC
>NW_028189341.1:12500-17500 GCF_048542155.1 Nylanderia fulva
CGCCAACGAAAGCAACACGCCGCGAACGGACTTGGAAGAATTTCTCGCTCGCCCGGCGAAAGCAACACGCCGCGAACGGACTTGGAAGAATTTCTCGCTCGCCGGCGAATGCAACACGCCGCGTACGGACTTGGATGAATTTCTCGCTCGCCCGGCGATAGCAACACGCCGCGAACGGACTTGGAAGAATTTCTCGCTCGCCCGGCGAAAGCAACACGCCGCGAGAGAACTTGGAAGAATTTGTCGCTCGCCCGGCGAAAGCAACACGCCGCGAGTGAACTTGGAAAAAGCGGCTTGTGCGGCCGGAGGTGTCGCCCGCCAACGAAAGCAACACGCCGCGATCGGACTTGGGTTACGAGCGGCTCGTGCCGCCGGAGGTGTCGCCCGCCAACGAAGCAACACGCCGCGATCGTACTTGGGTTACGGGCGGCGCGTGCCGCCGGAGGTGTCGCCCGCTAATCAAGGCAACACGCCGCTATCGGGCCTGGAAAAATTTCTCGCTCGCCGGCGAGAGCAACGCGCCGCGAGCGAACTTGCGCCTGTTCCCGAGTTCTCGCTTGTACCGCTAACGAGCGAGCTAAATGAGATTAATTAAATGAGGACGCATCGGAAAGTTTATTCGTGCAAACACTCCGGCTTCGCTTATCGGCATCCTGCCTGCATTCGTCCACGTATCGGTCGTAGAATCTCGAAGATTGTGCATCCGACGAGCGGTAGCCGGGAATTAGCAGATATCGTAATAATCGTGTCGCGCGGTCGTGCGGAGCGTCGAAAAGTACGAAACCTTTGTCCGAAACGTATTTCCGTATCGTAGCATTATCTCCTCGTAGCGGCGCTACTCGCCGTCAAGTGCCCCGGAGGTACCGCCGGCGGGCGACGGACTTGGTGAAATTATTCGGTCGTCCGGAGGTGTCGCCCGTCCCGGAGGTGCCGTCCGTGCCCTAAGTTGACGCCGGCCGTTATGTGGTGCCGCACGTATAATCACGCGCGTAACGAGCCGTCTCGGTTGCCGCGCGCGCGATTTCGCATCGGGCGAGTGTTCCGTACCGTAATCGCGGTCACCGCAGCTTGCGCGTTGCGTATCATCCGTAATAATTCGAAATATATGTCTCCGACACGTGGGTTTGAGAGACACGTTTCGAGTTAGTAATCGGACAGCGCTCTTATGTCGAGCGAGCGCCGAATAGTAAGTAACTTTCGTCCGAAATGTTTTTACGTAGCTCTCCTCGTTGCGGCGCCGTAAATCGTCGTTAAGTGTTCCGGAGGTACCGCCGGTGGTCGTCTGACTTCGAGAGTTCATTCGGTCGTCCGGAGGTGCCGCCCGTCCCGGAGGTGTCGCCGGTCGGCCGTGGTTGCCGGAGGTGTCGCCCGGCCCGGAGGTGACGCCGGTCGGCCGTGGTTCCCGGAGGTGTCGCCCGGCCCGGAGGTGTCGCCGGTCGGCCGTGGTTCCCGGAGGTGTCGCCCGTCCCGGAGGTGCCGTCCGTCCCCTAAGCTGACGCCGGCCGTTATGTGGTGCCGCACGTATAATCACGCCCGTAACGAGCCGTCTCGGTTGCCGCGCGCGCGATTTCGCATCGGGCGAGTGTTCCGTACCGTAATCGCGGTCACCGCAGCTTGCGTGTTGCGTATCATCCGTAATAATTCGAAATATATGTCTCCGACACGTGGGTTTGAGAGACACGTTTCGAGTTAGTAATCGGACAGCGCCCTTATGTCGAGCGAGCGCCGAATTGTAAGTAACTTTCGTCCGAAACGTTTTTACGTAGCTCTCCTCGTTGCGGCGCCGTAAATCGTCGTTAAGTGTTCCGGAGGTACCGCCGGCGGTCGTCTGACTTCGAGAGTTCATTCGGTCGTCCGGAGGTGCCGCCCGTCCCGGAGGTGTCGCCGGTCGGCCGTGGTTCCCGGAGGTGTCGCCCGGCCCGGAGGTGCCGCCGGTCGGCCGTGGTTCCCGGAGGTGTCGCCCGGCCCGGAGGTGTCGCCGGTCGGCCGTGGTTCCCGGAGGTGTCGCCCGGCCCGGAGGTGCCGTCCGTCCCCTAAGTTGACGCCGGCCGTTATGTGGTGCCGCACGTATAATCACGCCCGTAACGAGTCGTCTCGGTTGCCGCGCGCGCGATTTCGCATCGGGCGAGTGTTCCGTACCGTAATCGCGGTCACCGCAGCTTGCGTGTTGCGTATCATCCGTAATAATTCGAAATATATGTCTCCGACACGTGGGTTTGAGAGACACGTTTCGAGTTAGTAATCGGACAGCGCCCTTATGTCGAGCGAGCGCCGAATAGTAAGTAACTTTCGTCCGAAACGTTTTTACGTAGCTCTCCTCGTTGCGGCGCCGTAAATCGTCGTTAAGTGTTCCGGAGGTACCGCCGGCGGTCGTCTGACTTCGAGAGTTCATTCGGTCGTCCGGAGGTGCCGCCCGTCCCGGAGGTGTCGCCGGTCGGCCGTGGTTCCCGGAGGTGTCGCCCGGCCCGGAGGTGCCGCCGGTCGGCCGTGGTTCCCGGAGGTGTCGCCCGGCCCGGAGGTGTCGCCGGTCGGCCGTGGTTCCCGGAGGTGTCGCCCGGCCCGGAGGTGCCGTCCGTCCCCTAAGTTGACGCCGGCCGTTATGTGGTGCCGCACGTATAATCACGCCCGTAACGAGTCGTCTCGGTTGCCGCGCGCGCGATTTCGCATCGGGCGAGTGTTCCGTACCGTAATCGCGGTCACCGCAGCTTGCGTGTTGCGTATCATCCGTAATAATTCGAAATATATGTCTCCGACACGTGGGTTTGAGAGACACGTTTCGAGTTAGTAATCGGACAGCGCCCTTATGTCGAGCGAGCGCCGAATAGTAAGTAACTTTCGTCCGAAACGTTTTTACGTAGCTCTCCTCGTTGCGGCGCCGTAAATCGTCGTTAAGTGTTCCGGAGGTACCGCCGGCGGTCGTCTGACTTCGAGAGTTCATTCGGTCGTCCGGAGGTGCCGCCCGTCCCGGAGGTGTCGCCGGTCGGCCGTGGTTCCCGGAGGTGTCGCCCGGCCCGGAGGTGCCGCCGGTCGGCCGTGGTTCCCGGAGGTGTCGCCCGGCCCGGAGGTGTCGCCGGTCGGCCGTGGTTCCCGGAGGTGTCGCCCGGCCCGGAGGTGCCGTCCGTCCCCTAAGTTGACGCCGGCCGTTATGTGGTGCCGCACGTATAATCACGCCCGTAACGAGTCGTCTCGGTTGCCGCGCGCGCGATTTCGCATCGGGCGAGTGTTCCGTACCGTAATCGCGGTCACCGCAGCTTGCGTGTTGCGTATCATCCGTAATAATTCGAAATATATGTCTCCGACACGTGGGTTTGAGAGACACGTTTCGAGTTAGTAATCGGACAGCGCCCTTATGTCGAGCGAGCGCCGAATAGTAAGTAACTTTCGTCCGAAACGTTTTTACGTAGCTCTCCTCGTTGCGGCGCCGTAAATCGTCGTTAAGTGTTCCGGAGGTACCGCCGGCGGTCGTCTGACTTCGAGAGTTCATTCGGTCGTCCGGAGGTGCCGCCCGTCCCGGAGGTGTCGCCGGTCGGCCGTGGTTCCCGGAGGTGTCGCCCGGCCCGGAGGTGCCGCCGGTCGGCCGTGGTTCCCGGAGGTGTCGCCCGGCCCGGAGGTGCCGCCCGGCCCGGAGGTGCCGCCGGTCGGCCGTGGTTCCCGGAGGTGCCGCCCGGCCCGGAGGTGCCGCCGGTCGGCCGTGGTTCCCGGAGGTGTCGCCCGGCCCGGAGGTGCCGCCCGACCCGGAGGTGCCGCCCGGCCCGGAGGTACCGTCGGTGCTTATACCTTATTGTCCCGGCATTTCGTTTGTTTCCTTCTTAATTAATGCTAATTATCGTTGTTTGACATTCGCCATACGGCTATCGTGATAATATTTTATCGTACAATAGGACTTTTCGATCGTTCGCTCTCCGCGACAATGTCTCGATTGAACGCGCCTTTCGGCGCTCGCGCTCGCATACGGCCGTGCGTAGGACCGTGCGTCGCCGACCGCCTGGCCGGCCGGTTGGGTACTATAAGAGATACGTCGCGCTCGGCGCGTCGAACGAGTCGAGCGAGTCCGGACGAGTCGTAAACGTACTTTCTCGAGTCTCTCGCCACTCCGGCGTGTTTCGACCGCTCTCCGTACCGTCGCCGACCGCTTGGCCGGTCGGTTGGGTACTATAAGAGGTAGGAGAGATTAATATTGTACGTGTCGCGCTCTCGACGTTGACAAACGAAGAATCGCCCGAACGGGTCGAGAACGGATTTTGTCGAGTCGCGACTCTGACACGGAGAGAGAACATTTATATAAAATGTTTGATTTTGGAAACCACGAATATATAAAATAATATACGATCGTCGCAGAACGCGCCGCCGCCAAGTCTTCTCATGCTTGGAGGTTGCGTGTCTCGCGAGAACGTACGTTCGACTCTCGCGTCGTCTCGTATTCCTCTTCGCCGGGGATTACGGTGCGGCTCTTCTCGTTCGTCGCCGAACGCGCGCAAAATTAACGCACACTTATTTATTACGAGCACAGCATTGCCACGAGTCGGTGTCGCAAGACCGAATGGCTCTTATGTGGCGCGCACGCCTCTAGTGTGTTGGCCGCGCGGTTCCCTCTCGTTTCGTACGCAGCAGCGGAATCGTCGCGCTTACCGAGCATCTACTCCACGGATACGAGTTTGCGGGAAGAGTTGCTTCTTCCCGCTCGCTTTGTACGCCGTAGCGAAATCTTATTGCTGGTCGTGTGCGGTTAAACGCGTACGAACCAGACAGAACAGTCCTCGACGTCTAAGCATCGCCATTGTCGATCTAGCGTCAGGGTGAATCGCGCGGTCTCTCGAGACCGCGCATCATAACATTTGGGAGAATAAGAACACTAGTATTTTGATCTTGTGGATTTTTGAACGGAGATGAGGAGGAGGAAGAAGAGGAGAGGCGGCGGCGTCGGGGGTTTACTCTCGCCTCCGTCGTTCTCTCGTACGCTTTACATAATAGCGTTAAACACAGCAGAGTGTCGCCGACCG
>NW_028189341.1:20000-26870 GCF_048542155.1 Nylanderia fulva
GCCGAGAACACACGGTGTGCGACCGCGAGTGCCGAGCGAGAGGACCCCCATATATATTATATATATATATATATATATATATACACAAGAAGGGATCGATGATATTTCGACCAATCTGTCAACTGGTCGGTCCGACGGTTCTTCAAGAGCTTCCGCCCCGGCTCTCCCGTTGCGGGAGAGACGCTCCGAACGAGAAACACACAACTCTATCTTTGGCCGTAGCCTTCCTGGCGGGAGGCGGCGGTCCGCGCGCGTCCTCGGACGCGCGCGGACAGGCTGATCGAAGAGCCACCACGATTATTCTCTCTCTCTCGTCGAGAGAAGAGAACCACGATGGTTGAACGAGAAGCGCGTTTCTTCGCGAACGCAAAAATTTCGAACGATTACCCTGAACGGTGGATATCATCTGGCTCGTGGGTCGATGAAGAACGCAGCTAATTGCGCGTCAACTTGTGAACTGCAGGACACATGAACATCGACATTTCGAACGCACATTGCGGTCCACGGATACAATTCCCGGACCACGCCTGGCTGAGGGTCGTTTTAGTACCCCTAAACTGCTTGCGCCCGAAAAGCGCGCACGGCCACGACGCGGGCGACCAGAGAAATGGCGCGCGCGTCGCCTGTGCCCTGTGCAACGCTTACAATGGGCGTACGAGCGATCGTTGGACGTTCGCCCGAGGTGTCTGTGCCGCGCCGACCGGCCGCGGTGCAAATCCTGGCGTCGTCTGAAATGACACACCGAAATAATAATAATAATATGAGGAGGAAGAGAAGCGCACAAGCGTGTAAAACGTTGGCGAACGCGCGCCCAGAGAATGCTGCGCGAATTAAGAGGGGGAGCGTGTTTGTGTAATCCAAGTCGTGTGTGTACGCGAGAGCGAGGAGAAGGAGAAGGAGAACCCCTACCCCCCCCCTGCTGCCCCACCCTTTCCCCCGTTAGAACCACCTCTTCCATTACAAACTCACACGAGTTCCGTCCCACACCTCCCCACATGCTCCTCCCTGATTCTATAAGCTATCACCCTCCCCCCCATCGCTCCCTTCCTTCCCAATGCTCACCACTTGCACATCCTAACTAGCCTGACTCTACATCACCTCCGCACTGAGCCCAAAGCCTTACCCGCCCTCGTTCCCTCCACCCTTCCCTCCTCCTCCCACACGCCCCTTCCCCCCCCACTCTCCTACCCAGCAACCCCCACACCCACCCCCACTCCTTCACCATTCCTTCTGATCCATCCCACTACCTCTATATCGCAAGCGTCCCACGCCTACCGCCAATTTTACCCCCCGCTCCTCATCTTAAGACCAATCATTAAATGTCATCTGTCTCCCCTAACACTTTCGGGTTGTCTAGGAACCCATCACCCTACCCAGAAATACAATACCATATCTCTCCGTTACGTCCTACACGCTATTACCTTCAACTTCCGCATCTCTACCCCCACAGCACGAACCCATTCACTCCCCTGCACCCTCCACTACCTTTCCGCCTGCCTTGGGTCCTATTTCACCCTATTCTTCCACTCCCATCACAACCTCCCCCCCCCAACTCTCTTCCACCCCTGCCCCACGCCCCTGCACTAACGGCCCTTCATTCGCTCCAGCCAATCACCCCCCGCACACCCCCCCTCTTAGTCCCACACGTCTCCCGAAAACTCCCTCCCTTCTTCTCTATACCCCCCACCGCGTCTCCGCCCCTCCCCCCTGCAGTAACACCCACCCGCTATCTCTCTATCAACCGTCACGAACTACCCCCGCCCGCACCTCCCCTGTTATTTTGCACTACCTCCTCATTCTCCCCTTCCCACCCTACGTTCTCAACTTCTCCTATCTCTCTCTCTTCAACCCCTTTGCCCCAGCCAGCCTCTCACACCCCCTCAGCTTCCGACACCCCCCCCCCAACCACACGTCATCCCCCTCACCCCTGATCCTCCCCTCCACCTTACTCTCCTACCAACCACCTACGCCATCTTTACGACTCAACACCGAGCCCCCAACTTCCGTATCAGCCCCTTCAACTTCACCCCATCAAGCTCAACCCCCTCTTCCTCTCCCTATCTCATACTACACCTCCTACCTTCTACAACCTTCTGCTTACTCCTATGTCACCAATGTCCTACCCCCATGAATTCTCATCCTTACTCTCTCTACCCTTTTCTCATCTCCTCACAATGATGAGAGTAAGAGCCGCGCGCGAAGGTGAGCAGCAACAAAACGGCCAAAAAAAGGGTAAGGACGGTGAATGGCACCGCTCGCTTTCCCTAGAGCGGGCTCGTGAGTCGTTGTCTACCGAAAGTAGTAGCGCTTGTCTCACCGTCTCTCCTCTCCGTACATAACACAGACTGACCGGACTGCTACGCACTCTGCCGAGTCTCTCGGTTTCGATAGCGCTCGAGCGTCCTTATGCCGGAGGCCAGCGCCCTTGCCCGCACACATCACGGTTTTTAACGGAGGAAATATACGGGCGTCGTGTCCGGCGAGAAGAGAGCATTTCGTAAGCTTCCTCGTTACTGGAGAAGGGTTTTGAATCGCGAGACGACCGCGGGTACGAGTCCCACGAAATTTTGTAAAGGAAAAAAGGGGACCGGCGCGCCGCGGCGTGTACTGTCGAATCGATTCCGCCAGCATTTAGTATAATAAAAGAGAAAAGGGAGAAGCCGAGAGGAATCTCGAACAGCCCGCGATATATCGTCCCATTTCACACCAACGAGGGTTGTGTGCGGTTAGTTTTGCGCCCCGGCGATTGGCCTTTCGCGTATGTCGTTGTGCCGCTGCTGCTCTCTCGGTTCGACGCTCTCTCTCTCTCACTCTTATAATATATATTATAGAGGAGAGGACGACGATGAGCGACGCGGAGGAGGCAAACGGCTACGAAAACTCACTATGCGACGACCTCAGAGCAGGCGAGATTACCCGCTGAATTTAAGATATTATTAAGCGGAGGGAAAAAGAAACTAACCAGGATTCCTATAGCGGCGGCGAACGCGAACAGGAAAGAGCCCAGCACCGATCACAGCGGTTCCAGCCCGCCGGGGAGGGGAAAGGTGGTGTTTGGGAGCGTCCCTTATCCCGACGGTGCCGCGTCGCGTCAAAGTCCATCTTGAATGGGGCCATTACCCGTAGAGGGTGCCAGGCCCGTAGCGACCGGTGCGCGCCTCGGAGGATCTCTCCTTAGAGTCGGGTTGCTTGAGAGTGCAGCTCTAAGTGGGTGGTAAACTCCATCTAAGGCTAAATACGGACCACGAGACCCGATAGCGAAACAAGTACCGTTAGGGAAAGTTGAAAAGAAACTTTGAAGGAGAGAGTTCAAGAGTACGTGAAACCGTTCAGGGGTAGGTAAACCCTAAGAAACCCCAAAAGATCGACACGGAGATTACTCGTCACGGAGCTGGATTCGCGTCGGTCGGCGATGTCCCGCGGAGGAGTCTGGCGGCTCGCGCGCGGGCAACGATACCTGCGCCGATGTCCGGCGCTAGTAGTCGTGCAATTCTCCCCAAGTAGTTAGAACGTCGCGACCCGCTGGGTGTCGGTCTACGGCCCGAGGTTGCGGGTCGTCGCGTGTCGCCGGTAAAAGGCCACGCGACAAAACCTCGGCGCGTTCCGCACGGAACGCGCGCGAGTCTCATCTGGTTAAAGCGAATGATTAGAGGCCTTGGGGCCGAAACGACCTCAAACCTATTCTTCAAACTTTAAATGGGTGCGATCTCTGGGCTTTCTTGAATTATGAAGCCACGAACATCTTCGGCATCAGAGTGCCACGTGCGGCCATTTTTGGTAAGCAGAACTGGCGCTCGTGGATGTGAACCAAACGCAGAGTTAAGGCGCCCAACTCGACGCTCATCGGAACACCATGAAATGGCCGTTGGTTGCTTAAGACAGCAGGACGGTGGCCATGGGAAGTCGGAATCCGCTAAGGAGTGTGTACAACTCACCGGCCGAAGCAACTAGCCCTGAAAATGGATGGCGCTGAAGCGTCGAGCCTATACTCTGCCGTCAGCGGCCAAGTGGGGCGGCAACCGGGAGCGGGCGTTAGTCTTCTCCGCGTCGTCACGAAGCCCTGACGAGTAGGAGGGTCGCGACGGTGAGCGCAGAAGGGTCTGGGCGCGAGCCTGCCTGGAGCCGCCGTCGGTGCAGATCTGGTGGTAGTAGCAAATACTCCCGCGAGGCCCTGGAGGACTGACGTGGAGAAGGGTTTCGTGTGAACAGCCGTTGCACACGAGTCAGTCGATCCTAAGCCCTAGGAGAAAATCCTATGTCAATGACGGCGTACAATATACTCGCAGTGTCGAGAAATAATAATAAATATTATACGAAGGACACACGCCCGTCGGGCGACGAAGGGAATTTCCGGTTCCTATTCCGGAACCCGGCAGCGGAACCGCATACAATTCGGGCCCTGTAAGAGTGTTCGTCGGGGGTAACCCAAAATGACCTGAGACGCCGTCGGGAGATCAGGGAAGAGGTTTTCTTTTCTGTATAAGCGTTCGAGTTCCCTGGAAACCTCTAGCAGGGAGATAGGGTTTGGAACGCGAAGAGCACCGCAGTTGCGGCGGGTGTCCGGATCTTCCCCTCGGACCTTGAAAATCCAGGAGAGGGCCCACGTGGAGGTGTCGCGCCGGGTTCGTACCCATATCCGCAGCAGGTCTCCAAGGTTAAAGAGCCTCTAGTCGATTAGAATAATGTAGGTAAGGAAGTCGGCAAATTGGATCCGTAACTTCGGAATAAGGATTGGCTCTGAGGAGCGGGGCGTGTCGGGCTTGGTCGGGAAGCGGGTCTGGCTGACGTGCCGGGCCTGGGCGAGGTGAACGGTCGGCGTTCTCGCGCCGGTCCCGGGATCCGAGCTCGGTCCCGTGCCTTGGCCTCCCGCGGATCTTCCTTGCTGCGAGGCTTCCGTGGCGGCGCGAGCCGTCGTGGTCGTCCTCTTCGGCCCGCCATTCAACGCTCAGCTCAGAACTGGCACGGACTAGGGGAATCCGACTGTCTAATTAAAACAAAGCATTGCGATGGCCCTCGCGGGTGTTGACGCAATGTGATTTCTGCCCAGTGCTCTGAATGTCAACGTGAAGAAATTCAAGCAAGCGCGGGATAAACGGCGGGAGTAACTATGACTTCTTAACCAGTATCTGGAGACAAGGTTCCCCAATAGGAGTCTCGAAGCCATCAAGGGTAAACGGCGACAGGAGCCTTACCGAGTGTGATGGTTAGAGACTTCTGCCAAGAGATCCAATCGCGTCGCTGCGATTGTGATCGATGAGGGCGATAGGGATGGTGCGTTGTGATGACACGAGCCGACACCATTTCTGCGGCCATTGAGGCTAGTACTGACGATCAAAGCGGCACATCAGCCTCCCCCTGAACAAAGTTCTCAGAGGCTGCGGGACAGATACAATCACTCGTAGAGCAGAATGCGGCGTTCCGTAGCTACGAGGCTGATACTCTTGCTGGCACGGCAAGAGATGCTCTGACGGCGGGGAGGGTCGACGTCTTGGCTATCGAAGATGGCTGGGCATGATCTTCCCTCGGCCGCTACAAGTGCGCCCTCCGCAACGCGTTTCGGCAAAGAAGCACTGTCCTCCAGTTAAACGAGAGAGCACAGGAGCAGAAGAGAAAGAGGGAGTATGCAATTGTGCAATCCCTCTACAGAAAGAACAAGAAGTCCTGTTTGTCGCGTATCCTCGAGGGCGACTCGGTGCGCGAGAGGCCGTCTGCTGTCGAATTCCTTAACTGCTGGCGCCCCATTATGGAGGCCTCCAGCGGTGCGGATGGAGACATGACGGACTTGCGTGAGTCGTTTGGGGAGGCGGCACAGGCTGCGAGTGCTGGCCGGGGCCGTACGTCGGGCCCGAGAGGGATTCACCTCGAAGGTCTCGGCGATGGCGCTGCCACGGATCCAGTTCCTGTGGCGGATAAGACCCTTGCTCTGGGATCCTATAACACCTGCAGAGGTGAACAGGATTTCCGTAAGGACTGGCACTGCGCCCGGATTGGACCAGATTACGCCGAGGATGTGGAACGCTGTTCCTGCGATTCTTCGTGCGCTTCTGTTCAATCTGCTGCTCCTGGCAGAGACGATCCCCTCATCAATCGCCACAACCAGAACGGTATTCCTTACGAAGGGGGTATGTCCGATCGGCCAGGTCGACGGAGTAGTAGTACCGACCCTCTCAGCATAAGATCCGTTATAATAAGACACTTCCACAAGATATTGGCAAAGAGATTGGCAGCCCTCGGACATCTTCCGACAGGCGCCAAAGGGGGTTCCGGCCGGTGGACGGGGTATGTGGAGAACGTCCCAGTCCTTTCATCCGTGCTTTGGGAACGCCCGGAGGCGGCTGCTGTCTTCTCTGCATGTGGCGTGCGTCGATACTGTCGAAAGTTTTCGTACGGTTGCGGCACGCTTGCTATTCAATACGACTCTCGATGAGCCCTGGGATCCCTCGGGAGTTTAGAGAGTACGTAAGGGCGTGTCTATTCGAATGCGCTGACCGAGTTAGCAGGGGGTCAGCGCTAGGAAGTGTCGGCCATCAAGATCGGCGCCGTGGCGTGAGACAGGGTGATCCGTTGTCGCCCCCTGCTGTTCAATCTGGTCGTAGATAGAGCACTAGGAATTCTCTCGGAGGACGTTGGCTATCGGTTGGGTGGCAGGCTTATCACTGCACTGGGCTACGCAGACGACATTGTGCTCCTGGCCTTACCAGAGATGGGCTGCAGGAGAACTTGACACCGGCTCATGGACGACTTATGCGAAATGGGCTCGAAGATCAACGCGAGAAAGACCGGAGTGCCTGTCCATGGTGGCGTCCGGCAGAGACAAGAACGGTGAAGGTGGACACCACACCTCTATTCACCGTGGGGGGAGCGATGATA
>NW_028189342.1:0-26853 GCF_048542155.1 Nylanderia fulva
ATATCAACAATTAATTTCTTTTCTCAAGGTTAAATCATGCTTCTTCTCCTCAATGCATTCAAATTCAATAAAGGGATAAAACAAGTAATTAATAATTTTTTTCTAAATCGACTGTTAAAAGTGATACAGCAATAAAAGCGATAAAAATTTCTTATAAATATATATATATATATATATATATATAATATATATATATATATTACTGATATATAAATGATATGAATGATGATATCGAATACAACATTGTAGCATTATAGTGAAGGTCTTCGGGCAAAGTTTATTAGAGAGCTATTGAATTTCTCTATCGTGATTTAACTTCAGCAGTTTTGTGATAGCGGGCTGACGCGTACACGATTGCATCTGTGATAAGATAAAGACAGATTTACATTGTTCGCTAATTATGTTCAAAACTCTTGCTCTATTGAATACAATTTTTGAAAAAATTTGTAAAAAAGGTGAGAATTTAAATAAAAATTCAACAAATTATATTTAAATTTTTAAAATTTAGAATTCACGCTGCAACACATCTTTCATAAATATTCGATTTTTATGTATTTTTGTTTATATTTCATAGATATTAAAATATATAGATATATAAATTAAGAATATAACAATATAATATATAATTAAATAAATAGAAATAAAACTTAAATATTTATAGATTTTAAAATATGAGACAATTCTATGTTTTTAGCAAAAATTTGATAAATGCTAGCTCTTTTTTCATAGATTTATAGATTTAAATTAAAATTTTGTTATAAATAAATTAATATAAGAATAAGGCTGAGTTTTTCCAACTTCTGATAAGTTTTACCCTGACAAAGTAGCATATTTTCATTTCTTTTCAGATAAGTTCTAAAAAAATAGACAAAGATATGCTACCTGTCCGAATAAAACTTATCAAAAAATTGGAAAAATCAAGCCCTAAAAGACGAAATACATACCGACATGCTGTAGGCCCATTTTCTGTCGCTCGCAGGTGACCATTTTTAATCATAGCTTCATAATTTGGTTTAATCAATGTAAGTTCAGGGCTTGCCAAACCAAATAGCTGACCTTCGGACGTACTCTCGTCCATTGTAAATAATGTCCCGACATCTTTAAGCAATGCTCTGTGGATCTAGAAATCAAATGTTTATTAAATTATAAAATAAAACATTGAAGATTATATAAACTCATATTATTAAGTATCTTCAAGCAGGTACGAATTTTTTTGCATAGAGTTTCCAACTCTATGATTACTTAAAAAATAAAAAAATTACTATTTTAAACCTGCAGATCTACTTGATCTAAATTCGTAACTGTTCTAGATTCGATTATTTCGCAAGTACAATATATAAAATATCATTTCTTATGAGTAATATTCAAATCCTAGAAAATGGAACTTTCTAAGTAGCAAACTGACATTAACATAAACATCAAAATGACGTTATTTAATGTCAAAATAATGTATAATTGCTACTTGGGTTGATTATTGGATTCAACTAGGATTTTTAAGTATATATCGATCCTAATTATAAATTCTAATCTAATCTAACATGTAATAGAAAAAACTCATTAGATACCGTAGCATGCCAGGATTGAGTGACTCTGCGAGGCATCGTAGTCATACTCTCCCAGTGACAATCAATAAATGGTATGATGTCCTTGTCCTTGTGAAAGAGAGTTCTCTGCTCGTTCTCCTTTTGACACATCTGCAGCAGGTTTGCGATTGCTGTTATACACATCTGTGGAAATGCTGAAAGATCAAACAAAAGCAGTATGATTAACAATCAATAAAATATCTATACTTTGTATAGATAAATTTTTTATAATTAATTTTGACACTCACGTGCCTGGTTCTTCTTGAAACTCTCTAAACCTGTTGGTGAACAGTTCTTGCACATAAATATATAGTTCATCATAAAAGGTACAAGTTTGCCCAATTGATATCCGATGCAGGATTCATGAAACCAACGAGAACAGCTGGCGCAAAGTAGCTCCACAATATTTAAATTTCTTTCCTTGTTGCTGCAAAGATTTACAGTGTTCTACAGTAAATCACAATGTTATAAAGAAAATAGATGTATAATATCACTAGCAATATTTAGAGGCAATTACCAATAACAGTTCCCATTTTCATTATTGTTGCCTCTGTCCACCAAGTCTTTCCACTGGTTCATCCTTAGATTTCTGTTTGCTTTATCGTCAAGCCTTTAATTTTATTTTTTTCCTCAGCAGCTTCTATCGATTCCAGTTTATCACTTGGACTAAATTATTTTAAATTGTTAATTTATTATAATTATTATAATAGCTTACAAATAAAATTTTCTACACTATATTTTATTTTTTTAGATTAACGAAAAAACTATATCGGGTGTCCTATTTTAATAAATATGATCGAATATTTAAAAATATATATAGATATTTGTACGATAAGTTTTTTTTCCAATTCTGAATTAAAAAATTTTATTTTTTGGATTTTCACATTCTTGAAATGTTGTAACATTTAATTAAAGTAGTGAAACATAACCTCAACTCATGTTGTAAATAATACATAATAAATTGCATGCAATGACAAAAACATGATGTAGGTGATATATATATATTTATATATATATTTTTTTTTATGTTAAAATAGTTGATATATATCGAGGAGAATTCATTTACCCTTCTGTTTTTTTCTTCTGCCATTGTTTACAAATGTTCCCTTTTTTCTGAAGTTTATCTTTACGTACAGTAGGATGCAGTATTTGCATTACTATGATACTTACGAGGACTACCATCAACAATAAATTCTTCGTTTTTACTGAAACAATGTAATTACAAACTGTATAATTAAGCGTTTTCGAGAATTGTGTTAGAATTCCAACCGGGTTTTTTTGCGCATGCGCGGTAAACAATGCTTGACTTTAAGGGTGATTTCACATCAAACGTCAATTTTTTAGTGGTACGGAATGCTTAAAATTTTTGTTTTTCATTGTTTTTTTTTATTTTTTTGTTGTTTTTGCTATATTTTTCTGTTGTTTAATATTAAATGTCTAAAAATAAATTCTAGTTTTTATATTTAAAAGAAGATATTTAAAAATGCACTTACCCAGCAAACACAGCCCTGCCAGCACTATATACGTGATAGAGACGTTCCATTTTGGTCACAAAGTCACAAAAAAATATGATACATACTGTCTCTCACTGTAATTATATTTTAAAATGAAAACAATTATAAATTTTGTTTTTAACAAATTATATATTTTATATTAAATTAATATATAAACACAAATATATATATATATATATATATATATATATTATTTATTAATATAGTGTATATATTTTTTATATATTTATTAATATATTTTAATATTTTTTTATTAATTGCACTTATAAATTTTTTTTATATTATTGTATATTATATATGTATATATTTATTGTATGTATAAAGGGTGGATTACATGGACGTCCGCAGAGGGGAGCAAGAGGGGGCATTTGTCTTTTAGAATTATTAAAAAAAATTATTTTTGCATATTTAATGTATAAAAAAAATTAAAATTAAAATATTAAATGTAAAAAATTAAGAACAAAAAATTTTAATTATGCTCCCTTCTCTGAAAAAAATCCTGCGGACGTCCATGGTGGCTTACATAATATAGTACATGCACTCTTTACCCTATGTGTATTTATATAAATATACTTTTTTAAATTTATAAGTAATAAAATTAAAAGGCCAACTTAACGAGCTAATTGATTAGGTGTTAAAAATTTTTTATTCTACGTCATGAAAATAATACAAATGATAATTAATAAACGTTTCAACTGTACGACAGTCTTTATCAATACAAATATCGCTTTGCTAACATATCAATAAATTAAATAATTTGGAAAGACAGAACTTATCATACATGTAAAATATATAGACTTATGAAAAAACGCAATATAACACATCATACTTATTGGCTTAAATTACGGCTGATCGTTCGAATTAGTCGTAAAAGAGCCTATAATCTCGAACATCAGATTTCTGTAGTTTTTTTTTAATAAAATCTAATTTGTAATCTATGATGTAATTAATATGTAATAAGCTGTGAAATAATTAATGTGTTAGCCTGAATATTGAATATTAGATTTTTTAAATAAATAGTGATCACTTACATCTATGTCGAGACGATAAACGTTAAATCTTTAAATATTTCTTATTAAAAAACATTATAAACAATGTATACTTTATACGAAGCAAAACTCAATATCTATCTGTGCTATGGAGAAAACATATAGAGTCCGAAAGTCACTGAATTCGGGTAATCGAACGCCGAGACCTTTCGTTTACCGGGCGATTGCTCTTCCAACTGAAGCTATTCAGATATTTTTTCTCTCGCATTTATTCCTTAGGGGAACAGGGGATGTATGACATTAAATCTCTTGTAGCGATTATTTCAATCTTTAAATCTTGACCGCGACCAAGTAAATTTGGTGCCTTCTGCACAGGTATTTTAATTCTAACGAAAAAATTTAGTTTCGTTGGGATAACGCACTGTCATCCGCGATTTGGCTCTTATTGCCTGTCTTACACTTTAAATTTATATTATATTACAGAGCCTTGTTAAACTCTCAATTAATTTCAAATTGAGCTTTTTATAAATTAAGAGTTTAACTACGAGTTTTATAATTTATTATTGTAAAATATGTTAAATTTTTTTTTATATTTATTAAAAATATACGTAACTTTATATTTGTGCACGCGTAATACAAATTAATTCGCAATATAGATTTTGAAAATATCTAGAATTTATATTTTACATAATATAATCTTGCATCATGTTCGGGCAGATGCGGTATGCAATCATGTGGCGTAAAAGGGCCGCGCAGGTTCACACTTCCGAGATACGTGAACAGCATACGCCATTACACGAACGAGATGTGAGAGAGGGAGAGAATGAAACCCCTTAGGCTGTATCTGAGAAAAGATACCAAGTAAATTATACTTTATACTTATACTTCATGCCGGGCGAAAAATTGTTTCGTAATTTTGTCTTAGCTTCTATATTATAAGATCAAAATCTGCAGATCGATTTTTTCCTTCCTTATATATATGTCCTCCCACGTAGCAGAGACTGACGTTTAATGACGTCATTTTGACGTTTAATGATGTCATTTTGACGTTTCATGATGTCATTTTGACGTTTAATGATACATATATACGTCATTTTGATGTTGCGAATGACGTCAGTTTGTTACTCGGGAGATTTTTTCAAGCAATAAAAAATATATATAGTAATTAATTTTTAAATATAATTTTCGCAAATGGAATAACTTATTAAAACTACAAAAATAAAAAATAAAATGTTAAACAGATTTTCAATAAAAATTATAAAAGTAATAATAATAATTATCGAATAAATATACGGGCAATTGCGAGAACCAAAGCAAAATGGAAAGTATACCAGATAAACAATTTAGTGAAAATTTATAGATTATATATATATATAATAAGATTTTTTTTTTTTTTTTTTTTTTTTTTTTTTTTTTAAGTCAGCTCCTTAATTTTTAAAAATATAATATATATATATATATATTTAAAAAAAAAAAAATATATATATATTTATATATATAGTGATCTGGCTGTTAGTCGTTGACGCAAGCTTTTTAATAAAATCGATTGACTCGCCTTGTCCTAATAATTATCATCTTTGTAAATGCGTTTTTGTACTGAAGATGGTCCAATCGAAACATCTATATATAAAGTGATAAATTTTCACTAAATTGTTTATCTGGCACTTTCCCATCCTGCTTTGGTTTCTCAGTTGCCCGGATTTATTCGATTATTTTACTTTTATACAATTATAAATTTTTTATTTTTAGGACAGTTAAAAATAATTTAATTGGTTAAATAATTAATCTTTTATGTAATTCATGTATTCTATAATATATTCGAAATTTTGAAATTTTAGACTATATTTTGGTTATAAAGTAATAAACATTTATTTATGGACGCAGATCGAAATTCAGATCGCCATGTCACGGGATGAGATAAATTCAAGTGTAAAAAGTGTTCGGTTTTGTTAAGAAAATATTGTTTAATTTACTTGTTTAGTTCTATAGGTTCTATATTTAAAATATGTCCTTCTTGTAAACACACACAAAATTATTCTAGTTACTTTTAAAAAGTAAATTCCTTTATGATTAGTAAGTATAGATTGTTTTTCGCAGATATAGCAACCATTCCTTCAACTTTTATCATTAGCTCACAAGACTCTGTATGAAGCAGATAAAAATAAAGATTTATTCTAAAAGCAATCACTTTCAGTATATATTAAAATTAAAAATACAACAGGTTTCTATTGATCTCGCTCGGTCTCGCTCGTCATCGATTCGTCACATGTGGCAATAAACTTCACGATGCTTAACTCAAATACATTATGTATAAAGTTAGAACATATAAGAATTTGAAAAATATTGCAAATGCAAATGTACTGACATATATAATCTCCTAAAATAATATAAAAATAAAGAGCAAAAATATAATAGTTTTATATCTATATAAATGTAGATATAAAATTATTAACTAGTTTTTACAAAAAAGTTATTAAAAAAATAATTATATATATTGTATATATATATATATATATATATATATATATATATATATATATACGTATATATATTTAATATATATGTGTAGCTGCATAATTAAAGTCTAGGATTAAAAGTCAATTTTTTATAATGAATAAGACATACATATGTATACATAAATAAAATTATTTATCTTTTTATTGTAGTATATTTTTACATAAAAAAAAAATTAAAACACAAATATTATTGCAGCAACATTGCAGAAATATTTCTTTGCAAGATTGTAACATTGGCAGAAATGTTGCTGCAAAATTGTTGCAATACTGCAGCAACGGTAAAATGTCCGCTTGTGGAAATATTGCAATACAATTATGCAACAATATTGAAATACAATACCGCAGCAATATTACAATACAAACTGTAGCAACCTGATACAGCACAGATTATTGCAATTATATTGCAGCAACGTTGCAATGTTGCAAGTTGCAATGCAACATTATAAAAGACATTGCAGAGATATAAGATCACAAAATTCCAGCACACTTGTAGCAACATGACATTAATATTTCGGAAATATTGCATGTAATCAAAATTCTATAATTTATATATTGTAATATATATAAATTAACTACAACGTATTTTCATTAATGATTTATTTACATTTATATACCTGTATATGCAACATTAGTTTATGGTTGCAATAACAATGCATTATTGCAAATTCATAACATTGCAATATTGTTGTAATATTTTGTTGCAATCTTCCAAAAAGCGGACATTTTAACATTGCTGCAATTCAACAGCAATGATGTAGCAACATTTTGAAGTGAATTTGCAATATTGCAATATTGCGGTGAAAGATTGTTGTAATGTTTTTGCAATCTATCGGTGCTGTATGGGACAATGCATATGTACTAATTTAATGCTTTTTTATTTTGTTATTATATTTTATTTCTGTTTTATTTTGCGTTACTTCTATTTTATATATTATGTTTTCAACCTGCAAAAGAAGGAAGATAGTGATACGTGAATCGAAATAAGCTACTGCAAGGTATCTCTAAGAAGTTGAGCGCCGCTACAAATTATGTGATGGCGCAGGGATAAGACAAACGGACCCGCCAAGCAAATCAAATCTTCCCTTCACGGCTTAAAATGATCATCTGAAAGGCCACCTCATCCTATCTCAAATTTTCCCTTCTTATTCCTCTTTCTTGCATCGCGTTCTCCGGCTCGCTATATATATTCTCGTTGTTATTATATATAAATGTTATTATATAATAAATAAATTTTGTTTTTATTTCGCTCATATTTTATAAATATTTATCTTATTTACTGGATTCTCTAGAATTTAGTAAATAAGATAAATATTTATAAAATGTGATATAGTGATTGGAAAATATCTCAAAACTTATTTATAGTTTATATATCGTATATATATATATATATATATATATATATATATGTATATATATAAATTATATATGCTCACCCAGGTAGCAAACTGACGTCATTTGACGTCGATGACATTATTTTGATGTTTAATGACGTCAGTTTGCTACTTAGGGGTGTTAATAATATAAATTAAAACCGATAAACATTGAAGGAAAAAATAAGAATAAGACTTTATATAAAACATTTTTAATACTAATTTTTAAAGTTAATGAAGAAATTTTTGAGCATTTACTGTAAAAAATAGTGAATTATTTTCATATATATGTATTTGATCCGTGTTTTATTTAAGATTAAAATTAAATTTGTCCTTATATGTTATTTAATTGTTTACTATCTAAGGGACTCCTTCACGATTATATCTGTTTTATCGACACAATCGTACAATGTATGGCGTCAGAGTTTGTTTCTTGGATTAGAAAATCAAAAATATGATTGGTTTTTGAGAATTTTTTTGGAAAACTTTACAGCAAATCATTTTGAAACTTTTAGGCATTTGTTATTAAATATATTTACAAGTATAAAAATTTTTTGTTTAGTTAAAAGTATAAATTGTAAAGGTCGCTTTTGAAGAATCTTTTTACGCCGTCAGAGTTGCAAATTATAGCTAGCATTCTGAATTAAAAAACTAAAAATTTTCTTATTATAAAATTACATTGTGTCGATGAACCTTTAACATTAATAAAAAAATAAATTTAAACAATTTTTTTGCATAAATAAGTAAAAAAATGTATACCTGAAAATCGTATTATTTCGTTCTAAGGGGTTCATCACTCAGATAGCACTACCATGTCCAAAATGCACCCATAAGACATTTTAAGATGTTTTCAAGATGTCTTTGGGATATCATATCATAAGATTTCTTAAAGATGTCTTAAAGATTTCTTAATGATGACTTATGCGTGCATTTTAGACATGGTGCTATCTGGGCATATTATCAATTTTATACTTTTTCTTATTTTATATTAGTTCATCGACGATATATAATTTATTAATTTTTGTATTTATAAATATTTAATAAATAAACGCCTAAAAGTTTTAGAACGATCTGCTATAAGCAGTTTTTATATTAAAAATTCTCAAAAAAACACCTTATTTAAATTTAAATTAAAAATGTAAAATAGAAAAATAGTATTAACAAAAAAATAGTTATTTTCATGTCTTCTATTTTCCCTTCAAAATTTGTCGGTCTAATTTTCAATACACTGTATATAACTAATAAAAGATTCGCATTTCTAAGAAACCGGCAAAAGTTTATCGTCAAAGTAATCTAGCATCCGGCGCTTTCTTTGTTCCTAATTACGCTTGCGGGATCGGTCCTATAATCCTCGGCAGTTGGGCCTCGAGATAATAGGGCCCGCAGTGACGGCAAAAAGTGGAAGGTGCAGGAGAGAACCGTCCGACCCCCGTCCCGCCCCGCCCCTTTCCAACCAGCGGCCGTCAGTCGGTTGCCGACCATTGATGTGAATGGACGCGGTGGGTCGGTGATGTGTTTTGTGTTCCGCGGGAATGCGAGTCCTTTATCGCGAGCGTCGAGTACAAAATTCCATGGACAAATTTTATATATATATATATATATGTGTGTCTGTGTATTATTATTATTATTATTTATACATACATTTTGTGTGGAATAAGATGTGAATGTCATCGACATTAAAATGATATCGCTCGTGGCGATGATGCTCATTCTATCGGCGGTATTGGGTCCGGGCCAAGGATGGAGTATCAATCATGGACATGCTAGGACCGAGCCGAAATGCGAAAAACTCAGCGTATCCTTTTGTCGGGGGCTACGTTATAATTTGACGGCGATGCCGAATTTTATGGACCATGAGGATCAGCGACAAGCTGAACGAGGGGTATATAATAAAAATTTTAATTTTGTTAAATTATTAAAAAATTTGCAAATGCATATATACACACACAAATTAATATATTATATTATTTTTGTATGTATAATTTTTGTAAAAATATACCAGTTTATTTTATAAAGTTGCTGCAACATTTTGTTATCACATTATTGCAGCAATATTTCATATTTATATATTTCAGCAATATTGCTGCAACCCTAATAGCTCATCATATCCGAAAGACATTCAGAGGATATCCAGAGGACATTGGAACATCCTCAGGATGTTCTCTGAACGTCTTCGGGATGTGTACTGTTAGGGAATATTGCATTGCAATATGCAAGATTGCAATATTACTGCAATATTGCATCACAATATGCAAATTGCAATATTTACTATTGCTGTAATATTGGATCGCAATATGCAAGATTGCAATATTGCTATTGCTGCCATATTGCTGCAAGATCCTGTGCCGCGTATGGGTAATAATAATTTTAATTCCTAAAATTTTCGCTATTTTTTCTCTTTTAGAATGGAATATATTAAAAGGGGTAGAAAATATTTTTTTGAAAAAAATTTTATACCATAAAAACACGATAAATAGACTCGAATAATTTATCGAAATAATAGAAAATTTCTGCCTATTTTTGTAAAGATCGATTTATTTATTGAAAAAAGAAATTTTATTAAATAAAAGTAAAAAATTAATTATTTTTTTAACACAAAATCTTCCTCTCTCTTCTTATTAATAAGATTAATACAATAGAAAACAATGATCAAAAATTGAAAACATAATGAATACATACACAAGTACATGTGCATATAGATTTAGGATCATATGTTATTTTTTCTGCATATATGTAATAATAACATATCTGCAAGAATGTGAATTTTTAAAATAAATTTAAAATAAATAAATTTTTTTTTACATAAATGAAACTCTTTTATACTTAAACTTTATGTATAAGGTGATTCAGAAGAAAATACTATAAAATATTTTGAAAGGTGATAATATATATTGAATAGTAAAGTAAAAAAATTTATACAAATATATGTGAGATAGATTTCTTAATAAAGGTATACTTTGAATTGCAAATAATGAAATTATGCCGAATGATATTAAATAAAGATAATTCGCATCTGTTGATTTATTTTTAAATACTCAATTATAAAAAAAATTAAAAAATGCTATACAATAATTAAAACAATACAATATAAGACCAACTTACGAGCAAACAAATAGGTGTGATAAAATAAATTCAAATTTATTAGTAAATATTGAACTTAAATTCTTATATAAATTAAAATTTAAACTTAAATTCTTTACATCATCATAAGGTAAACGTTTCGACTTACTTAGTCTTCTTCAGTACAATAATCAATCTGCCTTCACATAAACTAAATTAATTAAAAATGGTAATAATTCAATCGACCAACTCTGGCAAATAAGTAATTTTATTGACTATTCATAGTTATTTCGTTTTCATACTATCATGTCATATTCTAAGATCAAATTTTTGTTTTTTAAAAAGTTGTGATTTACTTTGGTTTAAGAACATAGCACTTGATACGGCCGAAACGTTGTGAATAGTCAATAAAATTACTTATTTGCCAGAGTTGGTCGATTGAATTATTACCATTTTTTAATTATCATCTGGTGACTTTATAGTTTTATATCGTAAATTAATTAAATTGGTATATCAAAATTAGCGATTGTGCTGAACGAACTATCCCTACATGTTATAATAATAGTGCAATCTTTTGCTTTTTGATTTTAAAAAATGCTATTAATATATCTATCCAATATATCGATTAATGTTTACAATAGAATAATCAGTACGATTGATCAAATCTTACAATTAGTTCAACTGATTAATTAGCAATATTGGATTAAAAAAAATTATCTTTGTTCTATGCTTTAAAAAAGAACGCATATTGTTTAGTTTCCTAAAATTATATATTTATGATATTAATGCAGCTTGATAAAAAAAATTTCTCTCGAAAAATTCAATTCAAGTTCTATAAATTGTAACATATATTGTATAATATATATATATATATATATATATATATATTATCTACAAAATATATTTAAAATTTTGTTTAATCTATATTTTTTAGAACAAGAAAGATAAAAAACATTAAAAACCACCAAGCATATTAAAATTGAAACTTCAAGCTTCAAAATTAAAAAAAAATTTTGTCTACGATTTATATGATTTTTTCGCCGAATTTCAGTGGTTTGAAAATAGCCAAAAATTTTTAAGTATGAAAAGTGTTTCCTATTTTGTTTTTATTAATGGTGTATATTAGTTTTATTAGTGTATATTATTTAGTTTGATTAGTATATATTATATATTAGTTTTATTTTTGTTTTGAATAATTTACATACCTGTATATATTTTATTGATGAATTGATTCAATGGATTTTTCATTCATGAAATAACCGCGTGGAGAAAAAATTGCTCATTCGCTCTAATGCATGCGCGTGTATAATACACATATATACAGGGTGTCGCATTTTAATGTCCCACCCTAAATAATTTTTATTTTTGATTGTAGAAGAACATGTTTCAGACAAAAATTGCAGGTTTCGAGGGAGACATAAGATATAATTACCGAAAACTGAATATTTTACATTTTATGTCAAAAAATTGGCAATTTCGAACCTTTATAACTTAAAAAGTACTTAATGAAAAAATATTTTATTATAGGGTTTTGGAAAGTTTTTGAGATAAGCTACAAGAATATGCAATAAAAAATAGGTGGTTTTGTTTAAAAATTGAAGGTGTCGTCACGTGACCCTCAAACAACTATTGAAAATCAAACTAATGGTGCCATCTTATACCCTCGAAATCATACTTACAACTTTTATCTGAAACATGTTCTTCTACAATTAAAAATAAAAAAGAGAGTTATTTGGGGTGGAACATTAAAATGAGACACCCTGTATGTACATACATATACACATTCACACATGAGGGAAAGAAAGGTATTTATAGTTGAGGAGGGGGTTTACTCTCGCTCGTTCACAGTTTTATTATCGTAATAACATTAAGGCGGCTTCCTTTGAAGCCGCTCGAAGCGAGATAGCTCTGGACGAGCAAACTGCGTATTTTTATAACAGCTACGTTCCCCAGTATACGGCGTACATGGAAGCGAGTGCGTGCGTATGAGAACATTGACGGATACATATGCGGATTTGATAAGTACTTTTTATGCGAAGTCTTTCGAGAAGTCGGGAATAATAATGATAAATCGAGGCGAAAATTGTGAAATTCTTAATTTTTAATTATTAAAACTTTTAGTACAAATTTTATATGCAATTATATATTATACATGTATAATTAAATTAAATTTATGCAAATAAAAATAAAAAATAAATTAGAAAATAAAAAATTAGAAAATAATAATAAAATTTTTTACAAAAAAAAACTCCCGACTGCTGCCAACAAAGTTTTAATGTTTAAATTAGAAAATAATGTTTAAATTAGAAAATAAATAAAAAAAAATAATAAAAAAATTAGAAAATAAAAAATAAAAAACAATTAGAAATAAATAAAAAAATAAAAAACAAAACAAAAATTAAAAATAATAAAAAAACAAAAAAATTATAAGTATAAAAAATAAGCTTGTAAAAGTTGGAAATAATCACACATAAATAAAGTCTGTTGTTTATTATATAATTTTTCTTATTTAAATTTATTGTTATCATACATATTTAGCGCTATATAATTTACAAAAATTTCAGATTTTTGAATTCAAAAAATTTTTTTAATTATAATTATTATTATTAATTCTACAATTTACAAGAGCAGTCGGGAGACGCCGCGCGTCTAAAAACTGTAACGTCCGTTGAGTATCGATATTTGTGTTTGTGTCTATTTATTACATAAAACGTGCGCGTGCGTATATGTCTCAAATTTAGCGCGGCGTCCTCCCGACTGCTCTTGTAAATTGTAGAATTAATAATAATAATTATAATTAAAAAAATTTTTTGAATTCAAAAATCTGAAATTTTTGTAAATTATATAGCGCTAAATATGTATGATAACAATAAATTTAAATAAGAAAAATTATATAATAAACAACAGACTTTATTTATGTGTGATTATTTCCAACTTTTACAAGCTTATTTTTTATACTTATAATTTTTTTGTTTTTTTATTATTTTTAATTTTTGTTTTGTTTTTTATTTTTTTATTTATTTCTAATTGTTTTTTATTTTTTATTTTCTAATTTTTTTATTATTTTTTTTTTATTTATTTTCTAATTTAAACATTATTTTCTAATTTAAACATTAAAACTTTGTTGGCAGCAGTCGGGAGTTTTTTTTTTGTAAAAAATTTTATTATTATTTTCTAATTTTTTTATTTTCTAATTTATTTTTTATTTTCTAATTTTTTTTTTCTAATTTATTTTTATTATTTATTTTCTAATTGTTTTTTATTTTTTATTTTTTTTTTGTTTTTTATTTTTTATTTTTTATTTTCTAATTTTTTTTATTATTTTTTTTTTTTATTTATTTTCTAATTTATTGCTGTTCTTATGCTGTTTCTTCATTCTTTTGTCTCTCTGCTTCTTCATCCTACACATGTAAAAGTTTTATTATGTAATATATATATTACAATGTATATAATATAATAATAATAATAATAATAAAGACACACATACACTCACCATGTGACTGCAATGTTCTATATTCTTTCCAAATATTTTTCTGCTACAATTTTTTAAATTAATATAATATAATATAAATAGAGAGATAAATAAAAAAAAAATAGCTAGATAGATAGATTGATAGATAGAGAGAGACAGATGACAAAGACAGATGACAACAATATCTTATATCAAATACATAAACTTGTACGCAGTTATAATTATGGCTTTGACAAATATATTAACTTTCTTATGGCTATATAAGTTTATACATTATGTAATCACAAGTAAGTTTATATATTTGTATAGCCTTAATTATTATTACATATGTGAATAATCTTTTGTAGTAGATAATTGGCTATGTAAGTTAATATATTTGTCTGCATTGCCATAATTATTGGTGCGCTAATATCTTTGTATAACTATAAATATATTTGTATACATATTTTTAATTAATTATATAATTATTATATAATATACAAATAAGAGAAAAAATAACTATATACATTTATACAATTATATATGTGGATATTTATAGCAATGTGGCTACGTAGCAAATTTAATAGCAAATAAGTGGCTACGCAGACAAATATAAATTCATATAGCCATGTTATGACTACAACAGATTAATTATATTATTAATTATATTATATATTTTTATTAATTATTAATAACAAGACTTACTCGTTTTCTATTATTAATAATGTTTTCTTCTTCATATATCTTCAAGCGAGTATCTTCTTCCTACATATAAATAAAGAAACAATAAATAAATAATAATAACAATATTCTAAATAAAGAAAAAAACAATAAATATAAAAGAAGAAACTTACTCCTTTATTTATATCTTCTTGAGATATATCCATAATAATACACTTCACTTAATATTGTTGTTGACAATAACACGCAACAGGTGACAGCTAACCTATCCTATCAGTCCCGTCATTATTACTTCGAGATGCATATACCAATGTCACCAACATTCCCTATCCGGATACTACAACGAATCTCATTGGTGAATCATTTTTCCTCTTAGGTTCACACAGCAGCCAATGAGAGACCGTATTGACGAAATAATACTCATTTTTCACTTTTTATTAATAGAATAAATAACGATAATAATACGCTTTAAACCTTCCTTGATTAATAAGAAACTTATGTTCCAAAGTTGATATAAAACTATGCAGTAGTTATCGAGAATTAAGGTCACGACCGATCCGGGCTCGATGAAACGCATACTTCCTCTCTTTTCGCCAACCTACGGTTGGCAGCAGTCGGGAGAAAAAATAAAAGAGAGATTTACTAAAAATGGGAATAATATTTATATAGATTTTTAAAAATAAATTCTGATGATATAATATGATAGACATACTAAAAGATTACAAGATTCTCTAAGTATATTTTCTTGTACATATTTTTGTTGATTAGACGAATCCGCTCGTAAAAATTGCGCACGTTTAATTTTCGAGATGTCGATTCTATAATAAAAAATACGAAACGAGCAGTTTTTGCACCTTTCCACAAGATATAACATTTAATTAGGATGTAATACAAAGGCTACGACAAAATGAAGTTTTGTAAAAATATGAAAGATCGAACCTAAAGAAGTGTATCAGAAAAAAATTAGATCATAAAATTGTAAGTATATTTTTTGCGCTTATATTGTTATATTAATACAGAAATCTTCAGAGATTAAAGTAAAATCAGTAAATGGCTCATTTTTTTCATAAAAATTAGTGTATATATATTACTTGGATCATTTAATTACTATACATACGCAGGTATATTAATGAATGTGTAATCAGATTTATAAAATTTAAAATGGCGGATCAAAAATTTAATATTATAATTATATTTTATTTTAATATTAATATTTTATATAATTTTTATTACAAATTTATTTTATATTCAAAGTCGTATATTTCAGAAACTAAAGAATAACACCACATAACATTTATAAAGCACACAAATACTTGCACTTTCTATTGTAAGTTAATGTGTCAACATTAAATTAAAGTACATAGAGAAAGATGAGCAATTGCGGTTAAAGAAATTGTTTTTTGTCACATTTCTTTTCTTAAATACAATTTTTCTTAAATAAAAATCATCAATCTTTCTTTAAATAATCATCGATCTTCCTTTTAGCAACGTATAAGCGAACCATCTATTAACTGATACAATATCTTATTAATAATGTGATAACAAACAGAGCACATATATTTGCAGTCTGTTGATAACATATATGATTGTTTACATTCACAGATTATCTACATTCATCGTCCATAATATATATATGGTACATTGTGTGAGCGTTATGAATGAAGCTTAATCAAGAAATATAATTTACACTTTAAAGGCTTCTGGCTCCTTGAAAACTTGAAAAGTTAATAACCTTTAACTTACAATTAGCTTAATTAATTTAAAATATATATTAATTTTTAACTTTAACTAGTTATTTTTGACCTTAAACTTATTAACTTTTTCCTAAGTTAATTTTTTTATCTTTGAATACCATTATTGTTTTTTACGTTTTTAAGTTATAAACGTATTATTTTTTAATTAAAGTATTATTATTAATTATTTCCATTTATTCTCATCAAATGTATAATTACTAAAAAATATATTTCTATATAAAAATCAAAATTTCTTTCTATTTGTTATTATAAATTTTAAAAGAATTAACAAACAAAATTCTAATTTAATATAAATAATGTTTTTAAAAATAACTTTTGATTTAACTTCAGTTAATTTAATCTTAACTTAACTGAGTTAATTTGTTGTTCATGTAAACTTTTAACTTATTAATTAAATTAATTTTATAAGCAACCAACCTTTATATAACTTAATTTAATTTAAAAGATCATTAACTTACCCAACCTTGATTTTGCGGTTGTTGATTGACTGTCAAGGGAAAAGAACAGTCTTTTTAAGGTATTTCAAAAATATGCTAAAGCCACCTCTAAGTAATGTTTTTATCGAATACCTTTTCCCATTTAAAAATGGCATCTAAGAATTTTCAACGTGTGCTTTCTTGTCTTTGACGTCACATCTAACACGGCGAGGATCTAGGAACCTTAAAAGAAAGTCGTTTCCTAATTTTTGGCCAGATTGGCACCTGTTGATTTTTATGTTTCTCAAGATAAAATTGGTGATTGAAAGGGAATAACTATATATAAAGATTTAAAGACGATATTTAACGCGCCATTATAAAGCATTAAAATACAATTTCCCAGCAGGAGTTTTCCAAGACCTTTTAGCAGCTTTACAAATGAATAACATACATATATTCTATTGACTTATATTCTTTAAAAGAATATTCTATAAATAAATAAATAAATATGCATATATATATACACATATATATGTAGAAAATTGAATAATAAAATTTTATTTCATTTTTTTTTGTAGAATTTGATTTTTTATTGCATCAGTCTGGGAACTTTTTGAAAGCACTCTGCATAAATATTTTGATAATAAGATAATTAATATAAACTCTGCTAAATAACGTGACAATACATTAAATATTATAAATTATTATAAGATTAATAATAATTAATTTAATTATTATATATTATAATTAATATAATGATATAATATAATTATATAATTAATACTTCTTGATGAGAAAATAGATATGAAAACTTCTAATTTTATCTTAAAATATATGTACATATATCTGATCGCATTTTTGCACAAAGTCTTTCAGCTTGATATTGTGTCTGGATAATTTATTTTGTTATTCATAAAACTTACAAAGAGCCTCACTGACTCGGATCAAGACAGAACAATCGTGCTGTGTAAAGACAAAAGCGAGAAAAAAAGAAATAAGTTAAGTCATCCGTCTGTTCTCTCTTTCTTTCTTCTAGTTGCGAATTGTCTGTTTGAAAGGCCGCTTTGAAAATTCTTTGAAGGGACTATATAAATGAGATATTACACGTTGTTTCCTACTTCAGCTCTTTCTGGTCATTGCCGAAAAAGAATAAAAAATAATGAATAAACCGGTCTACGCACATTTCTTTCTCTCAGAATCGTTATTTCGCTTCTAAGGCCACGAGATAAGGCGAAATCTAAAATTGTAAAAAATGATTACACAAATTATACGTCAAATAATAAGTATAATTTCGTTGAATTTATCATCGTAAATTAGGAGGAGAAACAATAGAAATTATTTTACATTTTTATTGAAATATCAGACATATATTAGTTGTTTGAATTCTCTTCTGTGTACGTTTAATTATACATATTATTATTAACTAAAATATTATATAGATTTGTATAAAATAAATTATATTAATTATTTCCTTAATTTTTTTAATACTACTGCAAAGATTAGAAAAATATACATTTATGTCAACCAATATTTTTGTCATATCAATTCATTCAGTATATGTTTATGCGAGAAGACAGAAAAATGATTGAACGCGATTTCCAGATAAGGCTTTTCTCTGAACCGGGTTCTCGGCCGGTCCAATCCTTGATTGGTGAGAAGAGAAGCACGATACGGGGCCTGAGATGAAAGGCTTCGGCGTTACAGGTTACCACGTAATTTCATGAGGCTATAATTGGGGGGTGCATCGTGGATGAGAGGAACACAACATCGTGTTCGTGTATGGGCAAATCTAGTAGAGGAAGGAAGAAGAAAGCGGCTTTGGTGGGCCTCGCATGAACGTGCGAGGATTCATTAGGATCGAGGCGGGAAGAATGGGCGGGATAATTACCCCCCCAATGCTCATCGCTCGTTATATTTTCATAGAATCAAGTCTCCTTCCCTGCTTCATCGTCGGAGGATGCATTATCTTCTCGTCCTCTCCATCTCTATCTCCGTCGTAGGCTTTGTCCTGTGTTTATAAGATGAAGCAATGATGGAAAGATACCTAAGCAAAGTTTTTCTAAAAAATGCACCACCTAATCTAGTCTAACCTATAACCAAGTACATAAAAAAAATTCCGAATCTATATACGGAATAAAGAAAAAATATTTAAAGAATTATAGAAAGAAAACAGGCCGATAAAAGCTAAAGCGCGGAAACAGCTCGAATAAATGTCTTATCAATAAAATCCTTTAACTACTAATTCTAAAAATCGTGTTCTCTATAATCTCTAATTTACGTCTTTGACATGAAAAAGATGAATCCCTTCCGAATCGATTTCAGCCGTTTTAAGAAACTTATTCATACACACACACATATATATATATATTCGGAACATCGGATCGACATAATAAACATTGACCAATCAATATAGATTCAATATATAAAACCGCAATGTTTATGTGCTGCTCGGGTTTGATAGTTATTCATTCTCTGCATCCCGTCCTGTTTCTAATTTTGTTTAAAATTTTGGTAAATTTATTTTTTTTTTTCATAACCTTTCGTATATGACATATATATATATATATAGGTCAGACGTTGTAAAAATGCCATTATACGAAAGGTTATAGAAAAAAAAATAAGGAGATTTACCAAAATTTTAAACAAAATTAGAAACAGGCGGGAATGCAGAGAATGAATAACTATCAAACCCGAGCAGGCACATAAACATTGCGGTTTTATATATTAGATCTATATTGATTGGGTCCAATGTTTATTATGTCGATACGATGTTCTGAAATAACAATGTAGACCGATGTTGGTGGCGTCACGCTGGTTTATCGATGGCCATGTTTGATAAAATGTTGTATTTTGCATTTAGCCAACATTGCACCAAAAATTGTAAAATGATAATTGATCGTACAAAAACATTGGCCCAATATATTAGACATACCGTCTCAACTATCTAAATTCTAGATATTGGTCTCATACGTTTCCCAATGTATGACCATATATCTGTATGATAATAAATATATAATTTTTAGTAATATTAATTTCAATAATCACAGATCTAAAAATAAATGGATGTCAATAAATTTTTAGAACGTAACGTTCTAATATGCGATTGTTGTCAAAAAAATGATACATTTCATATAATACAATCTTAGAAAGTTGTTCCACAGGCATAAGTGGAGAGAAAGAGAATGACAAATTCTAATGAAGGGCTAACTTCACTTGTCTCAAGCATTTAGTTTATTGTTAGTTTGTTTTGGAGATTGAAGCACTTTTAATATCTGATATTCAAAAAAATGGTTTTGTAACTATAGCAAAAATTTTTTAGTGCAAAAAAATTAACTAAAGTAGCAATGATTAGCACATATTGCAAATCATGTATTTTTGCACGGAATCAATCTAACTGACAGACAGAATTTACATCTGAGCTATTTGTGAATTTAGGAAAGAAGTTTTTCTGTGGCACCTATCTTAGTGACTAACTGTGTAAGATCAAACATATTTGTTAGAAAGTTGGCTGTGATCACAGAAAAAAATTAGCAGCGAGAGACAAATAAATATATAATCTTGACACTTAATATAGTTTGTATAATGCACTTAATCTATGTAACTGTGATTTAACTGTCTTGCGTTCAACTGTCACGCGTGCAACTATGTCATACGTGTAAGTCTGCTCCGATCCTGCCGGATGCTGATTCAGTTTTGTAACTACAACTAAATTAATAACTAAATAAAAATAAATTAATTGTAATAGTAATAATACACGGAGGAAATTTTACATTAAAAATTACTATGGTGTGTAATAGTTGTGGGCCATCAGACCCAATTCTATATAAGTTAAAGTCAGTATGACATAGTATATGTAAAACTAAAAATTAACTGTCAATTAATGTAATTTTTAGTTTTACATAGAACTTTAACTTAAGTTATAGTAATTTTTAATGTAAAATTTCTTCCGTGTATTATTACTATTACAATTAATTTATTTTTATTTAGTTATTAATTTAGTTGTAGCTACAAAACTAAGTTAGCTATGATATTTATAATATATTGATATATGAGTAATTTTTTAGCTGTAGCTACAAAATAAGTTGGCTGTGATATCTATAAAATTGATATATTATCTTGCTAACAGTTATAATTAACAGCTATATTTTTCACAAAAATTGTTCTAGCTGTAGTATTGAAATTCATATTTATCCAATACAGTGATTAATATTTAGCAATAGGATTAAAATTTTCTAGCAGATATTGCTAGAATTTAAAACTGCTATAAATTCTTTCTGTGACAAATGATATTCTATTAGATACAAAAAATAGCTATAAATTTTTTGTTGCAACAATTAGAAATCATACCTACATCTGCAAAACATTTTTTTGAGTGGAATATTATAACTCGGGCTTACATATATGTTAATGAATTGGCAAACATATAGATGGTATAATTGTAATCAAACTATAGGAGAAAAAATATACAAATCCATATGTACTTTTCATGTCATACATATTCTCATCGTCCTTCTAATCGTGTTACTTACAGCTGACGACATTTATGCCACTGGTCCATTACAACTGTTCGAGACACCTTAGGCTTTTCTTATGTGCCGTCTTCGTCCCAGTTTGCTCAGAGCATGTAGCTATGCAAATACCGGCGTGCAAGTCTCTTTGTCTTTCCGTAAGAAGAGACTGCGAGCCGGCTTTAACCAGTCTCACGTTGCCGTGGCCACACATGTTGGATTGCGACCGTTTCCTTGATCGTGGTAAGAATCTATTTATCATCGAGTCATCATTGTCATTAATTAAAAAACACCGAAATTTAATGTTATTATTCAAATTGGTCTCTCTCCCTAATTAACACTCTTATATTATATTATAGGAAACACACTGTGCGTGCAACCACCGGACGAAACGTTAGACGACACTAATTCACCGACATTGCCAATTATTCAACCGCAATGGCCAGCGATGCATGAACAATTGAAGACTTCTACGCGAATACAACAGCAGCAACATCAATGTCCACCTCATTTTGTGCAGATACCTGATGCAGAAATGGTTAGGATTTAAGTGCATAATTAAAAATGATTAGATGACCAAACAAGAGTGATAATAATAAAAATATATATATTTTTGTAATTTCTTGCTGCTCTGTATTTCAGATTTTTTGTGCACCACGTTGCGGCACCGATGCATATTATCGCTCAGAAGATAAGAGATTCGCTGAGCGTTGGATGACCGGTTGGGCGTGGTTATGTTTCCTGTCGACGCTCTTCACATTGTTAACTTTCTGGATCGAGCCATCCAGATTTCGTTATCCCGAAAGGCCAATAGTTTTCCTGGCGCTCTGCTATAATCTCCTTTCAGCGGCTTTTATTATTCGGGGTGCGGTTGGTGCTGAAAAGATCAGCTGCGTCAATCAGATTGATGGACCAAGTATGTTCCAGTAAGTATGGATATAGATTCTTTCATATGTAATAAAATTTTGATATTTTTTTTTATTCGATTTATCTATTGAGTAGATACGCGATGCTTTTGAAGAGTGTCCCTGTACTATCTGGTGGTTGGTCAGTACTATTTGGGATTAGTGTAACACATGTGGCAGTGCTATGTGGTTGTGGCTCTTGTGCCAAGAATTGAGTGGAGCAGGAAGCTCTTCACAACATTTCATCCTATCTTCACGCGGCCGCATGGATTTTTCCGATATTCCTTACAGGAGGTAAGACTTTTTAGTCTGAGATAATTTTTTTTTCTATGTACAACGCATACCTATTTTATCGAGCACAATACAATTATGAAGGTTTTTCTGAATATAATCAGAAAAAAATTAAGTATTCCATTTAAAAGAACTAAATTAACTTTTAAATAATCTTGAAAAATTTTATTCCAATAAGTCACAATGTTATATTCCCCTTCTTGAAATTCTATAATTTTTGTCTGATATATTTTTCTTAAATCCTCATTTCGAGATATTTGACTGTCAAAAGGAACAGCCTGCATATTGTAGCAATTTCTCTGCAAATTTTTGAGTATATCTTATTTCTCTATACAGGAAGTTTGCTATCGCGCAACGTGGTAGCGGACGAATTAACCGGATTGTGTCAGATCTCTGATGAATCGGCATTATGGTTGGAAGTGATGCCGCACGCCATACTGCTATTGCTGGGCTGCGTGCTTGGTGGTATCGCTGGAAGTGCTCTGGTCCGCGTGCGAAGGGCTGTACGTTGCGCCGGACGCAGCGCAACCAAGCTAGAACGTTTGATGACGCGGCTAGGTATCTTCGCACTGTTATACGCGTTGCCAGCGCTGGGCGGTCTGATCTGCGTGCTGCACGAAGCCTCGGTAAAACCGCGATGGCGAAAATTGGCGCTACTCGCCGCCCTGGATTGCCGTACGGCTCAGAACTGCGCTCCAGGTCCGATCTATCAGGCCGCCGGTCTTGAGATCACTCTTCTCAGGCTCTTCTTGTCTCTCGTGATCGGCGTCACTTCCGGCATGTGGGTATGGTCTAGCAAAACCTGTCGCGTCTGGAGCAAACTCCTTACCGCGCCCAATAAGCCTATTAGGATGCAGAAGTCTCATCTTCAAAGCTTTAAGCAAAACGCCACTGTTGCTTAAAAACTTTCAAGTTGGATCGCTAAAATCTGTATCGATCATAACTTGATCTAATTTGGACAAAATCTGAAGAACATTATATATATAAGGAATTTAAGTTTGAATCTTGTAGAGATATTTAATGATAAAACGAAAAAAGATTTTATATATCTTATACTTTAAAAATTAAAGTAGGGAATGGGCTAATAAGGCTCTTGGGCTCTCGCCGACCATGTGACGTCGTACAGGCGAGAAAACACGCTAAAAATTCTTAGATGTCATTTCGAAATAAAAAAATATTTCGATGACACAGCTTCAGATGACTTCAACACGCTTTTAAAATACCTCAAAAACTAGCCTTTTCCCTTTATAATAAATATTAACAGTTGTAAAATGACTGTAATATGAGGCCCAGTCTGTCTGGTCCTTGCACATATGCGCAGTCATTCTACATGACACATTGTTGATTAATAACTGTCAAAAGAAAAGTAATTTTCGAGGTATTTTAAAAGTGTGCTAAAGCCCTACCTGAAATAGTATTTCATCAAAATATTTTTTCATTTAAAAATAGCATCTAATAATTTTCAGCGTGTTTCCTCGCCTCTGACGTCACAATCCAACATGGCGGCGGTGCGAAGATATAAGCGGGGAACACACACTTTTGCATAAGCACATAAGCATATATACATAGGAAATTTGATTGGTTGAATTTTTTATGCATACGTTTATAGACCAATCAAGATTATTATGCTTACGCTTATGCGCCTATGTAAAAGTGTGTGCTTCCCGCTATAGGCCGGTATTCATAGTTCGATCTTATATTTAAGATTGTCTAAGGCCGGGTCTACAATAGATGTAGTAAGCTCTAAGCCTTAAGAAATTGATCAATCACAGTCAATTATTCCCCTCATTCTTGATTGTGATTGGTGAATTTCTTAAAGTTTAGAGCTTACTACATCTGTTGTATATTAGCCTTAGGCCAGATCTACAACAGGTGAGTAAGCTCTAAGCTTTAAAAAATTCACCAATCACAGTCAAGAATGAGGGGAATAATTGACTGTGATTGATCAATTTCTTAAGGCTTAGAGCTTATTACATCTATTGTAAACCCGGCCTAAATATAAGATCGGACGAAGATTTTAAATATGAATACCGGCCATAGTTTGTAAGAGAGATTTTATATATATATATATATATATATATATATATATATATATATAAAATTAGAGAACGCAGTAATTTATGTTATTATGATTTTATTTATCCCGAATTATACTATAAAATAGTTATAATATGTATATAATTATTGCCAAGCATATAATTATTATGCTTTTGTATATATATATATATATATATATTGTAAAAATTTATACGAAACTTTTATTTAAAATAAACTGGTCCCCAATTTAGGAACAGTTTATTTAAAGACCTTAGAAATAAGCATTTTTCATGTTTTTATGAATAAACATAATATACACTTATAAAAAAATTTATATATATATTTAAAAATTCATCAATTCAGTGAGGATTTATAATTTAAAATATTTGCCATAAAATAAATCCTGCTTATAGAAATATATGAATCATACTCCTTTTGTTCCTACATATTTTGTTTTTTTATTATTTATAGATAAAAGATAATTTTTTGAAGAAAAATATCTTTGAAAGTTATTTTTTAAGCATAAATAATTTTTTTATTATTCTGAACTTTAATAATAGTAAAGATTATATTTCGACCCATAAATTATAATACTTTTAATAACTTTAATAAACATGTCTTATTAATATTTTTATTTAAATATATACTTTTTATTTTCGAATTAGTTCAATTTCATCTTTTCTGTTTGTTTCTAATCGAATTAAGTGACATTAATTACAGCCGTGATATTACTTTTAAGATTGAGAGTTCAACAGAGGATTTTGTTAATGGTAAGTGATATTAACATTTATATGTTATATAATCAATTCAAATATTGTAATACATAAATTGGGTATGTATAATAAAATAATATCTAAATGATTAAGAAATAAAATCTTACTCTCACTCTTGTTTATATATTTTTAATGCTATATATATATATATCTTTCTTTTGGTGTTTCTATCTTTATTAATACTAAAAATATATACAGAGATATACATAAGATATAAAATGGAAACTATATATGTAAAAATAATTTTTTGCTAACTAAACTTTTTTACTAAAATATTTTTACTAACTTAGCCCTATTTTTTTATACAGGGTGTTAAAAAAGTGTCGCATACGCTCAGTACCATTCGATAGGGAATCTAAGAATCTAAGAATCTAAGAATCTAAGAATAAATGTCTAATACTATTTTTCGATCTGATGAATAATTTTACCGCAATTAATTATTGTAATCAGTCAATCAGCGCGGAGTTACAAGTCAGAGCGGGCGCGCGAAGTTAGCTGCGGCGCGGCGGCAACCGCGCTCACGTATGGTACGCAGTTTTACTTTTTCATAGCATAAAAAATATTTCATTTAAGGGTCGGCAGGCGACATGGTGGAGACGCCTATCGGCCGGCCGGGAATTACGGATTCTTATTTTCCAGATATTAGCAAAAATATTGAATGAATCTTATTAAATTTAGGATATTCTTAATCAGTAAGCTCATTTGTAGTCCTCTAAAGAGCTATTTTATGAAAAAAGATAAAAATAAAAATTTTTAATAAACTTGGGGGAATGCACAGTTAGGAACGGGTAAGGTTGGGTTAGCCGCGAGTCCGTATTTTATTTATTATAAATTTTTAAGAGCGAAAATGTAAAATCCGGCCTTTTAGAGGACTGCTTTATTATATAAAGAATATATTAAAAAAAAATTCACGAAGTTATGTCACTTATTTTATGAAATATCTGGACGATAAGATTCTCACTAGATTCATAAGGAGCAGGGGAAATTTCTGTGGTAACATGCTGA
>NW_028189343.1:0-26827 GCF_048542155.1 Nylanderia fulva
TTTTTATTTAACTTCAGGTAATTCAATCTTAACTTAACTTTAACTGAATTAATTTTTTGTTTATGCATCTTTTAATTCAACTAAATTAATTTTATAAGCAACTAATTTTAACTCTTTTAACTCAGTTTTAAAAAATCATTAACTTACTCAACCTTGTTTCTATGATATATAATTTATGTTTTGAGCACACTTTATTGAGCTTTTCAATGAAAAATTATAATTTCACCAAAATTGGCGTACTAACATTTACGTTTAACTTTTGCATCTATATTATTTATATTTAATATATATTACACATTTAAGAGCCTTTTAGTAAAACATTAATTGAAGTAATCCCAAGTAGCAAACTGGTATTATTAAATATATGATATCATTTGACGTCAAAATGATATATGCTTGCTATCTGGGATATTATTATATTAAAATTTATATGTATCAAGTAAATAGATATTTACTCGTGACTCTATTCAAATAAATTTTTGAATTTTAAAATATATTTTTCTTGTGTGTGTGCAGTGTTGAAATTTCAAACTAAAAAGTGCCAAAACAATTGAATATAACTTTCTCATCAGCTGTCAAATCACCCAGATAACTAGTAGTGTGAACACAAATTGCTTTCATGTTGCTAACAAAGATTTTACTATGCATCTATGTCATCTATTGTGCTATTGTTTGCTAACATTTAATGTCGGAAATGAAACATTTACACGTTTTAAACATTATGCTGGCATTAGAATTAAATAGATGTTGACAATTAATGCTGACATAATGATAGCAACATATTTATATCTGTTAGCAAATTAAAAACATTATATGCTAACTTTTTGTTAACAGTATGCTTGTTTGATATGTTTCTTCTTTAGCTGAGCATTTGATTATGACAAAATGTTAACGTCATGCTACTCAAACATTTAATTCATATTCCTAGCAAAGAACCAGCATTGATTGCTAGCATCTTATTTTTATACGTTATTTGGGCATACTTGATTATCTGGGCAATACATTAAATTTGTTTTGATTGAAATTGAAAAATTCATACATAACAAAAACTAACTTGTTCTTTATGTCTGAATACATTAAATGTTGAAATATTCTGCATAATTCGATAATATAATGTTTATGAAAAATTAACATGTTCACATAGCAACTTAAAATTATATATTGTATTGCTTTTTTTTGTAATGTATATTTTTCATTTGTATACTTTCAGGTGGTCCACATCAATCAGAAGCTCATAATTATTGATTTATATAAAAAATTGAAGAAAGACAATCCAACAATGTTCAAGAAAGATGCTATTATTCAATAGTCAAAACAAACGGGTATTTGTATTAACAGTATAAAAAATACATTAATGGAGAATATGAAACCAGAGGTTTTATCTCCAAAATTAACGAAACGTCGCCTAATTATTAAAGATAAAATTAACGAATGTGACAAGAATGCTATACGGAGAAAAGTTCACGAATTTTATTTTAATAATGAATTACCAACATTGAATAAAATTTTACAAGCCGTAAACGCTGACGAAAGTCTTCCCAATTTTAAACGATCGACCTTTCACGCATTGTTAAAGGAACTAAATTTTATACATACTGTCCAATATCGCAACCTGATAGAAAAAGATGATATAATTATTTGGAGGAGAAATTACTTGAGGACTATTATTAAGAGATACCGAGAATAGGGTCGGCAAATTTATTACGTGGCTGAGACTTTGATTAACCTCAATGACATCACGAATAGAGATTGGATGGATAAAACAGTTGAATCTAATAATGGAAGCGCATTTCTCCGAGGGTTGACTACAGAATCAGCTAATCCAAGCAAAAAAGGCAAACGATTAATTGCTGCTCTGCATATTGGCAGTGCTGTTGGTTTTGTTCCTGGCGGGCTTCTATATTTCGAAACGAGGAAATATATCGGGGATCATCACAATGAGATGGACAGCGACACATTTCTCAAATGGTTCAAAAATATTTTACCATCACTAGACGACAATGCTGTTATTGTTATGAACAACGCTTCGTGTCATTCCGTGAAATTGGAACAACTGCCAAATGCTTCGTGGAAAAAATGCGAAATAATAAAATGGTTAGAAGATAAAGGAAAAGAAATATCAGAAGACATGGTAAAGGCCGAACTTTTGCAAATTGTTGCGTTACAAAAAAACAGGTTTGATAAATATGTCATAGATGAAATGGCAAAACAGGACAATAAAACAGTTCTCAGATTACCTCCATATTATTGTGAACTTAATCCAATTGAAATGGTGTGGTCAATGGTTAAGGAATACGTGAAGAATAATAATAAAACCTTTTTAAAAGATGTAAAATTATTACTTGAACAAGGTATTAATCAAATGACAACTGAATATTGGAGTAATTTTATTAGACAAGTTAGAAATGAAAAAAAAAGATGTGGGAGATCGACTATTTAGCTGATAAAATAATTGATAAGATACCTGCATTAATAATTAATGTTGACGAAATAGGTTTAGAAACCTCGGATAGTGATTAATTATTCTGCATATTAATCTCGTATGTAATATATGTATAATTACCGCATTCCATGACTTCTATGTGATATTATTATAAGTTTATATTATCTTCGTATATTATTATTATTACTATTTCATATTATGCTGCCTTATCTTAGAAAGATAAGATCTAATCTTTCTTGTAGATCAAGATCATCAAAAATAAATACCTATATATAAAATTTAATTTAAAAAATTTTAATTATATAATATTTCCATTATTTTCACATACTGTTGAATAAGGATTTTACTTTTTTCCTATTCTTTTTTTCTGTTTTCCTTTAAATTTTATAGAGTTCGATAAGATATACGATATGCATCAAAAATATATGTAATATATGTAATATATGTAATATTTTAAAAGACGCAAGCAAATACATAATGCAATATGTGATACAATCTAATTAATATAACTATTAATGATTATTTTAGTTTTAATTAGCTTATAGAAATATTTACATAGAAACTTGCAAAAGTTTTTTGTAAGTTAGTAAAAGATTTTTCTATTTGAAAGTTGTATGTTTTTTAATCTTAAAACTTATTCTTAATATTTAAAAAATAAAGAAAATATTTACCTCGAGACATCTTTTCCGTAATATATCATTGCAAGTATGTACGATATGTAATTATTATTATTTGAAGTTAATAATAATAATGATAATAATAAAACTGTAAATATGTAAAACTAATTGATATATGTAAATGTTACAAATGCGAATAATGTTAAATTTTGAATATGCAATATAAAGAAATGATTAGTAACAAAGTTATAATGATTTGATAGAAAACATACAAAATCGTATTTATATTTATCTGAAATGAAATTCAGTAAAAGAGAATCCCGCACTAATTTAATAGAAAATGGCTTTTTGTCGAATTAACTGAATTTTTAATATATGTTGTATAGTTTAAGGCATTCTGATTAAAAGATGTAATCGCCTCGAAGCTAAATAATGGACAGTTACTGCGAGTTACATCAGTCAAACATCTCGCAGGGAAAGTTTTTTATGTTTGACTGGCTGAAAATCAGTATTCTCCTCTTTTTTTTCAGTACTATTATTTACCCAAGTAGAAAACTGACATTATTTTGACGTTTAATGACGTCATTCCACGTCACAATGACGTATGCTTGCTACCTGGGTAGCTTTAACCCTATTAAATTTATTATTTGGCAGCTCATAAACTACAACATATGAGAAAATCAGCTAATTTTACTAAAATTTAATTTTATTTATGATCTTATTAGATTCAAAAATCCCGCACTAATTCTATATATAAAATTGAATCTTGGTAAAATCAGTTAGTTAGTCTCATATGTTTGTAGCTCATGATCTGTCGAACAAAAAATGTAATAGGCTCAAAGCTAAATAATAGATGGTTTCTAATTAAAGCCAGGTCAATCACGAAAAACTCTTGCTATATGTGAGATGGTTGTAACTCGCAGTAACTATCCATTATTTTTGAGGCTATTACATCTTTTGATTAGAATGCCTTAAACTATAACATGTCAAAAATTCAGCTATATATATATATATATATATATATATATATATATATATATATTATATTTTTTAATTTGATGAAAATCCATTTTCCATTGAATTAATGCAGGGTAATCCTTTTTAGATTATTGTGTATGTGTGTGTGTGTGTGTGTGCTTGCGCGCGCGCGCGCACGTGCGCATACTTTTTAATATAAAAAATATTACAAATAAAAAATATATTACAAAAATTGATGATTGTAATAAAACATGCATAAAAAGTTAAAATTATATTTTGCATATTACATGTAAAACTTTATTTCAATAACATATATAATATACTACAATACAATTCACATTAATCAATTATATAATAAAAATGTATTATTAGTGATAAATTATAACATTATGTTTTTTTTATGAAAAGATTTTAAATATAAAAAATTTTATAATTTCATAATATTATAGATAATATTTCGAATTCCGTCGTATTCTTATCACCTTTTGCAATATATTTATTAGCAATTTATATATTAAGCAGCACTTTTCTTTTTCATATCTTCTACACTCTTCTTAACAATATTTTCCCATTGGACGGGTTGATTTTTTGTATACCGCAGTGGACTATTATGTCTATTATTTTCTTTTGCTTTTCATTACATTTTTTACATTGTGTTTGAAGAGCTTCGCTATAAATATCTGAAATCGAAACAGAAAAATATGTGAGAGAAAAAAAGCAATTTAATTTTAATTTATAGAGTAAATATTAAATAATATAAATTTTATAAATAATTTTCTTGTTTCTGTTTAATATAATTATATAATTGCTGACTATATAGTTAAAAAACACTAATATATTTTTTGATATTATATTCGTCAAGGAAAATAATTGTTTCCATAAATTAACCAAATAATCTATTTGTAAAAAAATATAATAGTTTATGTGTGTATATATATATATATATATATATATATATATATATAAAATTAATGCTACATAAATTTAGTATTTATAAGCAGATTTGTTAATAGTAGAGCTTATTAAATTCTATCTATATAGCTATATAAGCGCGAATTAAATTGGTTTTATAGAATAGAATATATTATACACACATTCATAAATAAGAAGGAATGATTTTATTATATAAGTATAAAGAAATGATATATGCAGATATAATATAATTAATACAATATATATATAAAATAATGTAATATAATTAACACAATACAATAATAAAAATTGTTTTTTCCATATAGGCGTTGGATTTATTTAAGCTGTTTTACATAAAAAGTTTAGGATTTTTCAAATGCTGAATTGCAAGAAAATAACATATCTACAGCATTGTAATTTTAATTTAAAGATATTTTGTCTTGGCATATATTAGAATTCCAGCGTCCAGAATTCCAGTTCTAACAAAATTTGATTCCGCATCAAATTTATAGTAAGATTCTGCGGCAAGTTTTTGAAATAGCTAACATCTAAATATTCTAGTGGATTTATCGCCAGATTCACCTCCATCAATGACAATAACACTCTTGTGAGAGATAAAGACTCTAAAGAAATAAACTTATTATCGTTCAAATCCAAATATTTTAAAGACATGAAAGACTCGCTCCATCCGTTTGGTAGAAAACTCAATTTGTTCTTCAAAAGATCGAATACTTCTAAAAACGAAAGTTGAGAAAACGCTTTAACATTAATCTCGACGATCTGATTCCCCGCCAATAATAATTTCACTCATTTTGGCATTTGCGCAAAAGCATTCGCAGTTAAACTCTTGATATTGTTACAATTAAAAGACAAAACGCTGATTTCACTTGAAATGTGCGGTACATCCTCGAACTTGTTGAAACTCAAATCGAGCCATCTCAAAGACTGCATTTTTTCAAATATATCTGGATGTAAGTAATTTATATTATTAATAGACAATTTCAAATAGACAAATTTATCAGTGTACTTGAAAGCGTTTGATAAAATAAAATCAATTTTGTTTCCAGAAATAGAAAGATAATGCAGATTTTCTAGGCCAGCCATCGCTAGGCCATAATCATGCAGATTATATTCATATGATGAACGTTGATTAAATCCGTAAAGTCGATTATATTGATTATCCAGATTATACGAATTAATGTGTGACGACCCGATTAATCGTCACTAGGCGCCGCGCACGCGCAGGACCGACCAACCGCCCGCGCTCATACAAACGGCTCCTTTCCACCACCACCACCATATAATAAACGCGATGGAAATTCGCCTTTTCTAGCTTGGAGGGGATTGACTGACGGATATAAAGGCGGCCCAGTCGAGGATTCTCACCCCAGTCCCGTTTCGATTTCTCGAGCGTTCTCAGAGATCACTCCTCGAATCCTAAGCTCCTAACTATCCCGGCCGACGAGCGTTCTCGTCGCATAGGCCGAGTGTTCTCGGTCACCGGGTCCTGTCCGTAAACTATCCCGGCCGACGAGCGTTCTCGTCGCGTAGGCCGAGTGTTCTCGGTCACCGGGTCCTGTCCGTAAACTATCCCGGCCGACGAGCGTTCTCGTCGCGTAGGCCGAGTGTTCTCGGTCACCGGGTCCTGTCCGTATACTATCCCGGCCGACGAGCGTTCTCGTCGCGTAGGCCGAGCGTTTTCGGTCACCGAGTCCTGTCCGTATACTATCCCGGCCGACGAGCGTTCTCGTCGCGTAGGCCGAGTGTTCTCGGTCACCGGGTCCTGTCCGTAAACTATCCCGGCCGACGAGCGTGCTCGTCGCGTAGGCCGAGTGTTCTCGGTCACCGGGTCCTGTCCGTAAGCCGTCCCGGCCGACGAGAGTTCTCGTCGCGTGAGCCGAGTGTTCTCGGTCACCGGGTCCTGTCCGTAAACTATCCCGGCCGACGAGCGTTCTCGTCGCGTAGGCCGAGTGTTCTCGGTCACCGAGTCCTGTCCGTATACTATCCCGGCCGACGAGCGTTCTCGTCGCGTAGGCCGAGCGTTTTCGATCACCGGGTCCTGTCCGTATACTATCCCGGCCGACGAGCGTTCTCGTCGCGTAGGCCGAGTGTTCTCGGTCACCGGGTTCTGTCCGTAAACTATCCCGGCCGACGAGCGTGCTCGTCGCGTAGGCCGAGTGTTCTCGGTCACCGGGTCCTGTCCGTAAGCCGTCCCGGCCGACGAGAGTTCTCGTCGCGTGAGCCGAGTGTTCTCGGTCACCGGGTCCTGTCCGTAAATCACCCGCGCTCTACGGAGCTCGCCCTTTTCAGGGCGCCCGTATCCGCGTCCGCGTTGGATATATTTCGTCCGTCGTACCTCTCCTTGTAATTTCTAGTTATAAGTCGGGCTCGCGTCCGAATAATCTGGTCGCGTTTTGTCTTAATATTCTCTGTACCTGTGGACTAAATAGCAAGTCAACCATTGAAAGGTGGCTTGAATAAACTCTGTTTTTATCAGAACAACCGTGCGAGAAATACAAGGCCGGCGACAAAAGCCAGGGGAGGCTTTCACTCGATACGCTACCGCCGTACAGACAATGATGCGTCGGGCTGGCGGCTACACAAGCCAGTACCGAACAATTATACGAAAACGCTGACCCAGAACTCCAGTTATACGTTCGACTGGACGAACTGCACACCATTTCTGAGCTGTACAGCCGTGCCGCCATGTGGGAAGAAATTCACCGACGCCGCCAAGAATAACGCCGCGAAGCCTCACGACCTACCGAGGCAAATCTTGCCGCCACTACATATGACCGCTCGAACTGCTGCTGGCGGTGCAAACAGCGAGGGCACACGCGGCTCGATTGCCACCGCCCAGCGCGGAAGTTTTGCTCGCAGTGCGGGAAGGATTACGTTCTAACACGGGACTGCCATCCTCCGACGGGAAACGACCAGCGGGTCGGAAGCGAGGCGGTCACCGCCCGACCCGCATCCAGATAGAGTACACGCCACGGTCGCATTTACTGGTTCGGATTCGCCGGTTCACCGCCTGGGCACTTCTCGATTCCGGGTCGGAAGTGTCCTTCGTAAACGCCGCCATGGCCAGACGTCTGACCGAACACGGCCTCCAGATCCAGCCATCTGAAAAACCGGTCAATTTAGCCGACGGGTCTAGGGCACCCACCTCCGGTTTAGTCCGCTTCGCCCTCCGAATCGGCCCTCGCTCTGTCCGCCACCGTTTCCAGGTCCTGGACAACCTCAGCAGTGAGGTACTTATCGGAGTCGATCTGTGGGCTCGTTTACGCATCACGTTGTCGCCCCCGCCATCCAACCAATCGGCACCTCCTGCCGCGGCGGACCAATCGGCGGTTCCCACTGCTGGTCTGCCATCCGTGACGCCACTCCAGCCGACACCGCGTCAACCGCCGACCAGCAGGGATCCAACATTGCCAGCGACACACCAGGGCCAGCCACGTCCCATACGAGTCACCCTGGGGGACGGCCAAACAGTTGACGTCCCGTACCACGCCGCCACCATCTCACGGCGATACAAGGTACGCACCCCAACTGGTCGCTGGATCATCCGGTTCAACCGGCATGGACAGCCACAGATGAACCACCGGTTACCCCTCCCCCCCGTGAAAAGGGAGGGTAATGTGACAACCCGATTGATCGTCACTAGGCGCCGCGCACGCGCAGGACCGACCAACCGCCCGCGCTCATGCAAACGACCCCTTTCGGGGCCATATAATAAACGCGATGGAAATTTGCCTTTTTGCCCCACCCGACCAGCCACCCCACTCCAAGACTAGCCTGAAGGGGGTTGACTGACGGGTATAAAGGCGACCCAGTCGAGGCTTCTCACCCCAGTCCCGCTCCGGTCTCTCGAGCGTTCTCAGAGATCACTCCTCGAATCCTAAGCTCCTAACTATCCCGGCCGACGAGCGTTCTCGTCGCGTAGGCCGAGTGTTCTTGGTCACCGGGTCCTGTCCGTAAACTATCCCAGCCGACGAGCGTTCTCGTCGCGTAGGCCGAGTGTTCTCGGTCACCGGGTCCTGTCCGTAAACTATCCCGGCCGACGAGCGTTCTTGGTCACCGGGTCCTGTCCGTATACTATCCCGGCCGACGAGCGTGCTCGTCGCGTAGGCCGAGTGTTCTCGGTCACCGGGTCCTGTCCGTAAACTATCCCGGCCGACGAGCGTTCTCGTCGCGTAGACCGAGTGTTTTCGGTTACCGGATCCTGTCCGTAAATTACCCGTGCTCTACGGAGCTCGCCCTTTTCAGGGCGCCCGTATCCGCGTCCGCGTTGGATATATTTCGTTCGTCGTACCTCTCCTTGTAATTTCTAGTTATAAGTCGTGCTCGCGTCCGAATAATCTGGTCGCGTTTCGTCCGTCTTAATATTCTCTGTACCTGTGGACTAAATAGCCAGTCAACCATTGAAAGGTGACTTGAATAAACCCTGTTTTTACCAGAACAACCGTGTGGTTCTTGCGAATCTGAGTCTCCCCTCTTCCCGAATCCTGGCACCGACGAGCCGATCCGTGGCGTCGGGAAAGGGTGATCTGTTACAAATGATTTATGGGCATTGTATTTTACATATTTTAAATTGTTGTTATCCATGTATAATACTAACAAGTTTACTTGTTTCTTATCAAATGCCAATGAAGTGAGCGAGTTATTGTAAAGGTCAAGAAAGTACTATTTGACAATAACTTTAAAAAGTTATTATCTCTTATGGTTATTGGAAAGATCTAGAATCTTCAATTTTAATAATGGAGTTTCTTCTATAGAAGTTTGCACGTTATATATATTTTGGGCGAGTGTGTAGCTTAGTTCGTTAATTATTGTTTTATCAATATCGCGAATCGGGAGAGGATCGTTAAGATGGAATAGTTATTAGGTGTTATAATTATATTGTCTTTTACTGCGTTTATTCGGATTATCAAATACAGACTTTAACTCTCCACCGAGGAAAACCGTGTATCGCGAGCGCGAGTCAAAATCTATCTGCCCTTCGAGGCCGCGTATTGTCTTGCTTCTCTCGATTTTTCCACGACCTTATTTTTATTTTTAGGTGATTAGCCTATCTATTATTATGAAGAACTTTCGCTTTTTATTCTGTTCGGAAATCATAATCTACCTTCGTCATGCTAGACGCTTATTTATTTATTTATTATTTTGTGTCACCGGTCGCGATATCCTTAACACTCGTCGCTTGTCATATATTTTTATTTCGTGTAAATTTTATATTATATGTACTTTAATATGTTTGTGGCATTTATCGCCACAATATCATTTGTACAGAGAGATAAGATAATGATAATAGGAATGTGGATTATAATAACAGAAATTAGTCTTAATTGCGTTATTCAGAATAAGAACCCTCAAATTTTCATGACCCCCAAAGTTGAAGAGTTCATCCAATTTGATGTTGTTATTAGAAATAAACAGTTGACTTAAATTGAGTAGTTTGTCAAAGGCGCCGTTCTGGATGCTCTGGATGCCAATATTCGTGAGGTTCAGACAAGTTATCAGAGGACTATTGATAAAATTCTGACCAATAGAAGTGATCACTGTGTTAGAAAAGTCGTCATTTTTATAATTGAGAATTTCCAAGAGTTGAATATTATTGGCTGTTAATAGCGTGAACCAACAGACAAAAATAATGATCGTAAAAGAAAACTTTATGTTAAATTGTATAGAACTGTATTTGTATAGAATTGTATACAATAAATTGTATACAATGTAATAGAAAAATTGATATATAAGTTATTTAAAAAGCATAATAACAATAAAATTTTTAATAATTATTATAGGTAGTGTGGATTTCAATATCTAAATAATCTATATTTCTTATCTAAATTTAATTTCTTATATATTATAATATAGAAAACTGTACAATAATAATTACAGCACAAAAGTGCAAAAATATGTTTTTTCTTAATATGAAATATTGTTGTAAATAAAAAGCCTCTTTTTATAATAGCACAGGATAGTACCTTTTTTAAAGAGTTTGTTTGCCGGCTAAGATGCTGGAACTTCAGCTTCAGGCTCCACTTAAACTCTTTCGCACTTTTCTTTAAATTTTTTACAGCTTTTATTTAATGTTTTACGTTGAAAATAACTAAGATTTTATATGTTGAGTACACTTATTTAACTTCACTCATGTTTCTTAAATTATTCTAATTTATTTCGACTTATTAGTAGCCTTTCCTTTTATGTCTTAACGATTACGATTATGGTTTTTGACTAGCGACTACGTTTTTGATTAGCGACTGCTCGACGTGCATCTATCACCGGAGCTTCGTTATCTTTGAGTTATTGTTAAACCCAGATAGCTACAGTAATTATTATGACATCATTTTGATGTCAAAATGCATCATTTGCCATCAAAATGATGCATTTTGATGTCAAATGATGTTGAGTTATTATCAAACGTTGGTTCTGTTAACATATGAATCTTGAATAATCAGGGAAATTCGCAGTTCTCTGAGTCGAAATATTAATAACTCTTTTATTTAATTACTTTGATCTAGTGATGGTGAGATTACATAATTTTTAAAAAAATTTTAATGATTGAGTTGACTTATAATTAATTTAGGATCTTTATTTTATAGATCATGAAATATAGTGTTACGAATTGGTTTATTGATGTAAAATTTAAATATATAGTAGCTGAAGAAGCACAAGTATGTGCAGAAACGTACCACATAATTTCTAATCAAGAATTTTAATTTATTTGGTTTCCATCCACACATTGTAGCTCATATTAGCCTTTTAATTATTAGTTATTTTTCAATTTAACGAGCGTGATTTTTATACTCATTGTTAGAATTATTTCAATTTCGAGAATAGAATTGAGTGCTTGAAAACATCTTCACTACTGTTTAATATGCCATGCCTGAGTGCGCGAAATTCGGACGGTTTGATTAGTCAATTATAAATCTTTCTTATTTGAAAACTATTGTAGCTTCGACATTTTACTATTAGGATTTTCATCTCGAAATGATCTCAAGAAACTCCCATTAACGGGTGGCACGTCAAGTCTGGAAAACCCTGTATACATATACCATGTCTTTTGATGAATTTTTAGAAATTGTTAAAATTTATGCACTTTACCTAATCATTTAATTTTTTTAAAAAATAATATTGTTTTTATACTTAAGCAGTACCATCTAGTTCTTAATGCCCTAAAATATTTAAATTTTCAAATTCAATGTATTTGAAGCTAAATTGGTGACTCACAATATAATTTCTCTGATTTCATATTAACTTGACTTCTTCATTCTCTATAAAATTATCTTACTAAAAATACACATATTAAATACTCAATTATAATGGAAGAATAGGTTCAGAGATTTAAATTTTATTTTTTTTAACTTTTTAAATTTTACCTTCTTCTTTAATAAATATAAAAGAAAATATATTTTATTTATATTTATATATATTTACACATTTTGATTTTATTTCATCTTATTTAATGAGATATATATATATATATATATATATATATTTGATGATATATTTGATACACATATAACATGAGAAGAAAAATAGTTAAAAAAAACAATATTTTGAAATACAGAAAAATTGAGATAAAAAAATGTACATGTATATAAAAAGATTTGTGTGACAATATTATTCAAATGTATTATACATATATTTAAAACGATATAAAAGAATTTTTTAGAAAATACAAAATAAACATACAGAAGTAAAAATTTAGGATTACAATTATTATTACATTAAATCTTGTTATACTATTTGTTATATTACAATACAATTAAAATAATTAATATATATAACATTATAAATGTGTTAACGTTAAAATAATAATAATCGTCAAAATTAATGAAAAGAGTAATTCTAATATTAATACTAATATTACTATTAATATTAATATATTAATACTAATATTACTATTAATATTAATATTTATTAAAAGATGTAAAAATCTCTGAAGTCACCAGATGATAATTAAAAATGGTAGTAATTTAATCAACCAACTCTGGCTATTTAATATATCTTTATTTAATATTCACGACGTTTCGGCCATGGGTTTTGGCCCTTATCAAGTGCTACAAATTATAATAATGACAATTATTAGAAAATTAAAATTAAAAAATTAATTAAAAAGTAACTGAGTAACAATAATTATTTCCACACATTAATATGTATCCTACCTTAAACACAACTTTCTATATATAAACTTAATTTCTGATCTTAAAATGTGACATGATATACAGGGTTTGTCCGGAAAGTAATGCGTCGCATTTTTTTAAAAAAGAATTTATTGATCGCATAGGTAAAACAACTTAAAATTGTTCGAAGTATGACCCTTCTGCGTCAATACATTTTTGCCAACGCGATTTCCATGCGTCATAAGATTTCTGGAACTCCTTGACTGGGATGCTGTTCAGGGAGGCCGTCGAAGTAGCTTGTACGTTGTCAACCGACTCGAGCTGTTGTCCTTTGAGCTCCCTTTTCAGCCGAGGAAATAAAAAAAAGTCCGCCGGGGCCAAGTCGGGACTGTAGGGCGGCTGCTTGAGTTCTTCACAAACTTCCACTCGGTGTTGCTTTTGCGCATCGGTCAACACTCTGGGCACAAGTTTTGCGCAAATCTTCCGCATGGCCAAGTCTTCCGATACAATCTCGTGAACAATCGTTTTCGGCAAGTTCAATAATTCCGACATTAAGCGAACATTCATTCGACGGTCTGAATTCAATAATTGGCGCACACGAGTCACATTGTCGTCCGTTCGCGATGTTGACGGGCGTCCTGCGCGGGCCTCGTCGGCGACCTCCTTCCGACCTTCTCTAAACATCTTGTGCCATCTGTTTGACTGCGATTTGGAAAGGCAATCGTCCCCGAAAACTTTCTTGAGCATTTCAAAAGTTTCCAGCGGCGTCTTGTCCAGCTTCACGCAAAACTTTATCGCATAGCGTTGCTCTATCGTTCTCTCCATCACAAGTTCGACGCGACCACTAAGCAGAGGTTCACAGAATAAGCCGTCCTAACCTTCCAAGCGCATGGAAACAATTGAGCGACCTACCGTTGGAAAACTAAGGGTACCCCCCTTCCTCCCCAACCGGTCCCATCGCTCTGCGATGTATAGTCGCGTCACAAAAAAATGCGACGCATTACTTTCCGGACTAACCCTGTATGTAATGTGAAACAATTAACTATATTGTTGTGTTGGTTACAAGCTCTTTATATACTCATTACTTCGATCAAACTAAACGACCTTTATTAGTTTATCGTAAACAATATTTAGATTATCCGTGTCTTTTTGTAAATTGATTGTGTTGTCAAATTTTTTGATAAAAAACATCTCCGCGATTTCTCTTTTTCGTACATATTTCTCATGATGTAAAATTTCAGGAGCGGACCAATCAAAATCATGACCATTATCGAATTTATGATTACTAATAACCGAATAATTACTATTGTGTACCTTTATGTTATTAAAATGTTCTTTTATGCGTGTGCCTAATTGTCGTTTAGTCTGACCGACGTATGATGAGGAACAATTTGCGCAGTTAATTTTGTATACAACTCCTGTTTTTTCTTTTAAGGGCAAAGGATCTTTGACACGTTTGATTAGTGTATTCAATTTTTTCGGTATACAATAAACGCATTGCATGCCCGTAGATTGCAATAATCTCGAAACGTCTTCACTTAATTCTTTGACGTACGGTAATTTTATAATGTGGTCAAATTTTTCACTGACTAAATTATCATTGTCAACATTGCGATCATCATTTTTTCGTGTCTCAAGTAATTTTAGCCTATTTTTTACATACTTATTAACCACATTCGACGGAAAACCATTGTTTATCAGTATCGATTTAACCCTAGCGATGTTTGCTGGATGAAAACTGTCGTCCGATAATAAAATCGCATGATCGACCAGACTAAAAATGGTATTCTTTTTGTATTTAAAGGGATGGTTTGAATAATAATTGATATATCTACCCGAACAAGTGGGTTTCATAAACCAATTAGTTAGTAGAATACCATTCTTTCTCATCACAGTAGTGTTCAAAAAATTAATCGAGTCGTTACTTTCAATTTCGTGAGTAAATTTTAATCTAGGATGGTAATCATTAAACACCGACAAAATTTCATCAACACCCTCGCATGGGATAATTGCAAAAATATCATCCACATATCTGCAGAACCACGTGGTTTTGAAACTCAATCTTTCTAGGCAGTTAGTCTCTAAATCGTCCATTACGATATCCGCTAATATGGGTGAGAGCGGAGACCCCATAGGACTGCCAAAAATCTGTTCATAATACTGTCCATTAAAAACAAAACTAGTAGAGTCTAATATGAACTCAATCACATATAAAAATTGGGAAAGATTGAATTTCGTATTGGTTGAAATGTCCATCCAACGCTTTTTTACGCCGCTGATTACTAACTCTTTCGGAATGTTCGTAAACAGGGAGGTAACGTCTAATGACACTAGTAATTCGTTATCAGTAATCACCTTATTCTTAATACTCTCGACGAAGGACCAACCGTCCTTAACAAAAGATCCCGGTTTCTTAATCGAATTAACAAGTATATTATGGATGTAGTTAGAAAGATTATACAACGGACTACATAATGAAGACACTATAATTCGTAATGGACAATCGATTTTGTGGATTTTCGGTAATCCGTAACATCGTGGTAAGTTCCCGTTGGTTACATTTAAATAATTATAAGTGGTCATGTCTATCAATTCATTATCGAGCCAAGACTTGATGAGAGAATGCATTTTATTAGTTAATTTTTTGACAGGATTTTTATTGATTTTTCTGTAAGTCGATTTGTCATTTAATAAAACTTCCATCTTTTCCATATAGTCAATCTTATTAAGGATCACCGTCGTTTGTCCCTTGTCAGCCTTAGTAACAATAATATCATCGTTATCCTTTAGAAACTTTTTTGACTCAAAAAACATCTGAGAATATACTTGTCTATAAAATTAATATGCCTTTGTGTGGTTAAAAAATTCCTGATAGAATTAGCTACCGAAATCCTAGTTGTTTCACGTAAGTTAGAAGGAATCCTGTCAATACTCACCTCTAGACTTTTAACTATCTCAAGTGCGGTACTAACACAATCCCTCCCAACACCTTGTTGTATTGGTAAACCAAAATTATCACCAAGGCTTAACAGATCAAGTACTTTATCCGGTATCACTTTATTACTTAGATTACTAATCCATTTGGATTTGTCCATATAAATAAAAGGATTCACGACTACATTATTCTTACGTAGCAATGCATTGAATTTATTAATTAATTTGTTTTTTGTCATATTTTTAAAAATCAAAATTCTCTCCCTATTAAGTTCAGTAAAATTCGTGAGTAACTGTCGAGGTAAAGAGTCAAAAAGTCTACGCTCGATAATATTACGTCGTGAATATTAAATAAAGATATATTAAATAGCCAGAGTTGGTTGATTAAATTACTACCATTATTAATATTTATTATTACATTAAATATAATTTTTAAATATTAATAAGTTAATAAAGTATTAATTATACTTTATAAAGTTCATACCTTGTATAGATTAATATTAATATATAATATTTGCCAAACATCTGTGTATTACTATTAAATATTTAATAGATAGTTATACATAAAAACAGTACACATAATATTATTGTATATAGGTATGTATAAACAGTTCGTTAATTGAAATATTGTTGGTGTATTTATTGAAGTTAAATTTTTAGCGGATATAGATCTATTAAAGCTTTGCAGTCTTTGCATACATATCTTCATAAAATTTCATCTGACTGAACAGTTTTTCAGAACGTGCCTTTAACTTGTTTTTAACACTCAAAGTAAAATGCTGATTATGAATTGCAAATTTTTGTATCTACAATAAATTTTATTTTTTACTAAGCAGTAATTTTATAATTAATTATTTTATAAAAGAAATTGCGACAATTTTTTAAACTATTAGCATAATGTATATATGTATATATATATATATATATATATATATATATATATATATATGTATATATATGACTGTATATGTCTATATGAGATATTTAAAGGAAAAAAATTGTTCATTATATATGTATATTTGATATAAATTAATACAATTGTCGCTCGTATATTGAAAACAAAGTGATAAATATAAGGCCAACTTATCGAGCTGAATATTCGAGATGTTCAGTCAACTACCATTTATTACATGTATAAATTATAAAACTACAGTCATTATATTAAAACTAACGCAAATTACAATCATTCTATAAACGTTTCGACCGCACGCGGTCTTCTTCAGTATAATTATTGAAATATAAATTCTTACAATTCACATAATATCGAAATTTAATTATAGTTATTCAGAATCAAGAGTTTTTGAGCAATTAACGCGTGTTTTAATCCGTCCTCTCCAACAATGTTCGCCTCGATATGATCCCTGATTTTGTTCAGATCTCGGATAGTTTCATCGTTAATATGCGAGAAATTAACCCGTTCCGTAGGCGCTGCGATTAATAAAAAATTACCGATCAACGTATGTCCAAATTATAATATGTATCCCCTACAATTGGTAGTATGCTTACCTATCATCGTTCTTCTTGACAATTTTGCTACTTATTAACAGTTATTAAGGATGACACATAACAAACCAACAATACAGAAAGACAGCTCATTTTAAACTCTACTTGATCGGAGAGCGTGCGTGTTTATATATGATCTAATATCTATGTTTTACTCGTTAATGTCCTATTTGTCCTATTATTATTTCTTGCTCGCTAATATATCCAAAATATCAAAATACGACTCGCTAAGTAACTCCGTATCTTTGTTTAAATTTAGTCCATCTTTTTGTTCCTTGATATGTAGCATCTCAGAAATGAGTCTTTTATAATAATTATTTTCGTTGTCCATGATCTTAACATTGTCCCAATTAAAAGTATGATGTTCATTTATTATGTGTTCAGAAATTACTGAATGTTTCGTTGAGTCCAATCTAATATTATTTTTATGTTCTTTCATTCGCGTCTGCAATTGCCTCTTTGTTTGGCCTACATAAGATGCATTACAATTATTGCAACTGATCTTATAAACCACATTCGAATTGCATGGATGTTTAGTTTTATCTTTCTGCGCTTTAATAATATTATCCAGTTTGTTGAGACATCTATACCCTACCATACAATTTTTATTTTTTACCGAGGAAACAATCATTTCTGAGATCCCATCTATATACGGAATGACAAAGAATTTTTTATTGACCGAGTCATTTCCTATACTTTTTGTTCTTTCTATGTTGGCCTGTCTCTCTATAATGCTCCCCTTAGATATGATGTGTTCTATCCGATGATTAATTTTGTTAAAAATCAGATCAAGAGGGTAACCATTGCTTCTGAGTATATTAATAATTAACTCCAAATTTTTATTAAAAAATAGTGGATGTGATAGCAATAGACATCTGTCTACAAGGTTATATATTATTCCAATTTTGTGGCATAATGGGTGGTTTGAATAAAATGATAACGTCCTTCCTGAGAAGGTTTCTTTTTGATACCAATCTATATATATTTTGTTATTAATAATTTTAAGTGATAAATCTAAGAAATTCAAGCTATGGTTAACCTCTTGTTCGACCGTGAATTTAAGTCTTTCATGATAGTTGTTAAAATTATTCACAATCTGAGTCATATTAGTCATAGAGGTGGCCACTATTATGTCATCCACATAACGAAAATAAAACAAACATTCCAAATTCAACGCTTTGAGAACTGTATCCTCAAGATCTTGCATAACCAGGTCTGCAATAATTGGTGATAACGGTGACCCCATAGGGGTCCCAAACGTCTGTTTATAAATTATGTCATCAAATGTAAAATATGTAGAAGTCAATATGAATTTTATACCCCCCAAAAATTCGTTTTTCGGTATTTTAGTATTTATTCCAATGTGATCCCATCTATCGTTAATACCGTCAATCGCAAGATCCAGAGGAACGTTCGTAAACAAAGACACCACATCCAAGGAAAACATCCTATCATTCTCATCAATCTTTTTACCAGACAATATGCTGTACAAATCAAAACTATTATTAATATGACTTTTCGCTTTGGGTAGGCTAGTTCGTAAGGTGTTTTGTAAAAACGAAGCCAGCGAGTATAGAGCTGTATCAACCGATGAAACTATGATTCTAACTGGATAGTTTTCCTTATGGATTTTAGGTAATCCATACGCTTTTGGAAGGAGAGAATCACTACAACGTAATTTATAATATTCGTTTTTTGAAATATAATCTTCCTTAAGCCATCTCTTCAACAAATCATTCAAATCGTTCTCTATTTTTTTGCACGGATTTTTTTTAACAATAGTGTAAGTGTTGACATCTTTTAAAACGTTTTCCATTTTGTTAATATAATGAGATCTTTCCATTGCCACCGTAGCATTACCCTTGTCCGCGCGTGTGAATAGAACATTCGGATTGTCTTTACAAAATTTTATTAAATCTCTGTGTGCACCAAGTAATTTTTGTTGACTTACGTCATTTTTATCCTTCGTGTTCAGAAGTTGTGCAAATTTTGGAACCGCGATATTTCTGATCGTTGTGAGATTATTAATATTATTTCGTTTGCTATTACTCTCTATGTCCTTGATGAATTCATGTATCGCTGTTTTTTTACTAATATTCGGAAGACAGAATTTATCACCCATTTGCAACAGATTAGAAACGTTAGGCGGAATGTCTGTGTTGGAAAGATTAACAAACCATTTTTTATTAGTATTTTCCAAAGGGTTAATTGTATCATTGAGAAATTTATTGGCTTCTATGTGTATATTGATCTCCTTGGCATCATTAGTGATTGCCCTGAGAGAATTTTGTGATATTTTCGTCGGTTGTGAAGTTTCAAAATGTAAAGAACAATGTATATCTATAGGTTTGATGCTGTTGATATACTTATAGTGTTGTTTTCTCTTAAGCCAATTGAATTTCTTTTCGTGTGCAGTAACCAATCTGTTGTGGCAATTTTTAAAAGCAATGTTATGATGTTTGAAAATTCTATTCCACGCGAGTACAGGTAAACGATTAAATAACCCGCTGGTGAGATGAAAAATCCTATTTTGTAATGACTCTACCTGTCTATGCAAATCAAAGATTTCAATGCTCATCGCATTTGTTTTGAATTTGTACAACATACTATCTAGTCTTCTGATCGATCTGTGATGAAAAACGTTAAATTTAATGCGGCAAAAACCTTCTAAATGTGTAGGAAAAATATCGCCATTTTTACAATTTCTTAAAAATTCCAATTTTGCTCTCGCTCTTATTAACAAATAATTCGCATTAATCCATTGTTTAAAATAATCTGCGGTTATTCTTCCAAAAACTTTATGAATAAAATTAAAATTAAAATAGTAATCAGTCCGTTTTGTGTTAAATTGACGCATTGTAAGGCGATGAAACTATCCGAGATCTGAACAAAATCAGGGATCATATCGAGGCGAACATTGTTGGACAGGACGGATTAAAACACGCGTTAATTGCTCAAAAACTCTTGATTCTGAATAACTATAATTAAATTTCGATATTATGTGAATTGTAAGAATTTATATTTCAATAATTATACTGAAGAAGACCGCGTGCAGTCGAAACGTTTATAGAATGATTGTAATTTGCGTTAGTTTTAATATAATGACTGTAGTTTTCTAATTTATACATGTAATAATTGGTAGTTGACTGAACATCTCGAATATTCAGCTCGATAAGTTGGCCTTATATTTATCACTTTATATTTGATATATTTTGATGAAAAATTAATACTAAAAAATGAAAAGTTTATCATTTAATTTACCTCGTAAAGTTGCTTCTGGGAATATGCATTGTTAATCATTACTATTAATGTTGCGTTCATATTTATTACTCTATATGAAAAAAAAATATATAAAGCTTTATAATAGACAAATTTAAATACAAAGTTTTTGAAATGGTAAGCAATATATATTTTTATAAAATAAAAGCTTACAGCGAGAGATCCATATTAAAATATTGGTTATACAATATCTTATTATAATTATCCATTATTTCTTTAAGTATTGCTTCGTTCTTACCATGTCTCGCAATAGTAGAAAAAAAAATATTAACTACCAAAGTATGAATTTTACGTCGTTTTACTTTTGTTAATATTTCATCACTCTCAAAAAACAAATTTACTAATAACGATAAGTGATGGTGCAGGTAACTATAGACAATTGCAGGATCTTCGGAACAACTAAGAAATTCTAATATTTTATGATCAGATTTCTCTTTATATATATTAATTATTGAGTAAGATATATCCAACCATACACTTCTATCCATTTTTAAACAACCATTACAAAGCGTCCATTTCTGCCACCCAGGCAAAATTCTACGACGTACAGAAAAGAAAATGTTTTTTTATTTAACGTCCCATACAGCACACAAGTTTGCAGCAATATTGCAATGTTATTGCAATATTGCAACAACAACATTGCAATATTGCAATGTTGTTGCAATATTGCTGCAAACTTGTGTGCTGTATGGGGTATTTATTATACATATATCAATAATTAGCATATAATCTTTATAAACAAAATAAGTATAATCGAATATTATAATTATATTAAACATAAATGATAAAAATATAAATAATAAATATAAATAATAGAAAGGAAAGATGGCGGCGTGCGAGAGGACGTTATAAAGTGTGCTCCGGAAAAAAGGTGGAAGAGGTGACAGGGGAGATGAAAGAAAGGAAATGTAGATGGAAAAAGAGGTGCAAGGACACAAGGTGGAGGAATTAAGAAGAAAAGTGAAGGAGAATATGGTATAGGCAGGGGAAGCAAGGGAAAAGTGAGTAAAGGATCGGTAAGGTAGACGGGAGCATGGGTAAAGAAGGAAGAGTGATAGCTGTGGTAGGCGATCTCTCGGACAGTAGGAGAAACAAGAAGGATGGCGAACAAATGGAGCACGTGCGCAAAAGGAAGTAGCACGCTCACGGTGGCACATGGAAACTCGCGCATGGGTATACGTCCCAGCAAACACTGATATATAATTGTTATAATACATTGCTATAATAAAACGGAATATAACAGGTAATATAACGTGTACGTTACATGTAACATCCATGTTAGTTGTAATTTTCCACTCATAGATGTAACATTTTAATATAACATATATTACATTGTAGTTATATTGTAATTATATACCAAATAGCACATTGATGTATTGATAAGTCAGTGCTATCTTGGGATATAATGACAATATAACTACAATGTATGTAATATTAAAAATGTTATATCTATGAGTGGGAAATTACAACTAACATATACATTACATGTAACATGCTTAAGTATATAACATTTATATACTGTGTTTGCTGGGGTTAGAAGCGGTGGTATAGAGTAAGAGGTGGTGTGAAGGTGAAGAAAGATAAGGAAGAGAGAAGTGTGAAGGAAGAAGATGAAAATACAAAAAGGAAAAGGAAGAGAAAAGAAAGCAACGGGAAGAGAAATGCAGAGGAATGAAAGCAAGGTGGTGACGGTTTGAAGAAGCTATATGAGGGACGATGGACAGGGGGTATGAGGGTATGACCAGAGGACAGAGGAATAAAGGTATGATGGTGGTTTGAGGAGGCTAAGTGCGGGACGATGGACAGGAGGTATCCGGGTACAGGGAGAGGAGTGTTGAGAGAAGGTAAAGGGAGTGCAGAGGAAGAGGAGGTAGAAAGGAGGTGAATAAAGGTAGAAAGAGTGAGGGATAAGGGAGCGTAGGGAGGTAAAAGGAAATAAGTTAATGATTACGAGAATGAGAAATAGTGGAAGAAAGGGTGAAAGAGAGCAGCGGCAAGGAGAGAGAGAAGAGAGATAAGAGATGGTGTAAGAAGAAAAGGCAGGAGACAAGGAGTGCAGAGTAAACAGAGAGGATAGAGGCAAGGAGAGGCAGAAGAGTGAGGATACAAGGGGGAGAAGGAGATAGGAGGCAAGGTGCGCAGCATAAGGAAAGGGAGGAAAGGAAAGGAAGATAGAAGAGAAAGGAGGGTGAAAAATAGAAAGTGCGGGCGCGAGGAGAGGGCAGAGGGGACATGAAGAAAAGAATGGATGGAAATAAATGGAGAGGGAGGGTAGAGGAAAAGAGAGAGAGAGAGAGAGAGAGAGAGAGAGAGAGAAGACGGAGAAAGAAATAGGAATAGGGTAGGCGAGGAGAAAGGGAAGTAGGGTAAAGCACAGGGTAGAGTTGGGAGGAGGGAGAAAAGAAAAGAAGAAGAGAATGGGTAGATGGGTAGATAGAAAGGAATAGGTACAGGACGAGGGGAGAAAAGGGTAAGAGGAAAAGAGGGAAGGGGGAGAGGAGGAAAGAAATAGGGGAGGAGTAGGAGAAGGGAATGAGAATAGAACAGTTTAATTGGGGGGAAGAGAGAATGAGAAGATGAATAGAAGATAAGAAAGAAAAGAGGGGAAAAAGGATAAGAGGGAAATATATATATATAGACTGTATACATGTATAAAAAGTCATATATAATTATATACATATAAATTTTTTTCAAGTAATATATCAAATATATCCTTATAAAATTTTAAAAATAAATGTTTATACAAATATATAATAATTTGATTTAAATTTACCTATTTCTTGAGGATTCTCTACATGCAATCTCAATTGATTTTTGGCCTTTTCAATACATAAAGAATTTTTCATAATGCAGCTCCATTTTGCAATTTCCTGCATTAAATATTTATCAATATCGTATTTACTAGGTGCCATGTCATCGTACATGTGTTCTTCTACACGTTTGAACAGATTTTTTATGTTTTTTACTATTGTCTACAATTAGACAAAAAATATCTTTCTATTAAATCATTTACAAGGCTAAGTATAATACACAAATTATATAATATACAAACTACTCGTGTTATTTAGTACTGTTTAAATGTACTTCTTAATATGTATATTTTTTATGTAATTTATTTCTTTTTTAAAATATTAGGTCATAAATGTTACATATGCATATATAATAATAAATAAAAATTTTAATTCTGTACAACAGTATTATGTAATGCACGTGTTTGTAATTGAAAAAATTTTGATATATTACATTACATTCTTTAAAAATTGTAAAAAAACTCAATTATTTTTATTAAAAAATTGATTTGTAAATAAGATTTTTGTTTGTGCTTAAAAATATATCACAGTAAACGGTTTAATTATCATATTTTTTCTTTTTTGTAATATATTTTTAAAATAAATCATAAAATTTAAATTAATTTGCTTATATTTTAAGTTTTATGTTATATAGTATACTAAGATCGTTTGTAAATAATTATTCATATTTATTCTGTTTATATTATTAGTTTATTAAAAATGGTTTTGTTCACATAAATTTACTGTTGTATATTTAGTTTATCGCATGTCTCATGTTAGGTGTTAAAGTGCTTTATTATTTACTTAACAAATTTTTAAAATTAACTTTAATTATATATGATTAATTTATTTACAGATACTTGAAATAATTGTATTTGTTATATTCATAAATTTTCAAATGCAGATTTCAGAGTTTATTGCATTTTAAATATTAATTCAACCGATTTTTAGACCGATATTATTTTCGCCTATAGCTTTACAGGGGAGTTAAAAAGGGAAGCACGCAAATCAAAGATTTAAACCAAAGATACTATTTCTAATTATCGAAAAAATTAATTTTCGCAAATAACAGACGTAAAAAACATCGCGTAAGACTCTACAGCCGATATATATATATATATAAATGATATGTTAAATATTAATGTAAGAGAAATAAAATACTTAATTTTTTATTTTTAAATATTTCTAGCAAACATCAAATATTTATTAACGTTTTGGATCCCTCTAAAATGTAAAAAATTTATCGATATAATTTAAAATACCTCGAATACTTCTGAAGTATAGAGTCCAGAATTAAGAAATGGAATAATATTTGACATGTATTCCAAAGCTTTAAACATAGGATACCATGCCACGTAATCTTTCTCTTGCCATAAATAACTCGAGAGTTCCCAAAATGTGAAAAAATTAAGTTTCCCCTGTATCATTAGATGGAATGAGTCATCGATGATTTGGGCTCGATTCAGAACATGTATATTTGTATACTGTTCAGAATTTAAGTAACGCGCAATTAATTTCCAATTTTCGTCATCATAATTGACGCGATAAAATCCTGTACACATGGCATAAATTTTATATTTACTTTTTTGGTCCAAATATATGGAGTAAAAATATTTCGAATATATATGTCTCTTTTTTTCTGATAGTTTAAGGACGTATTAATTGTACTGGAAATTGGGCACATATTTTACAATAAATAATGGCAAATTCTTATATATTGTTAATTATAGAAAAAAATGTCGATAATTAAAAAAGAATAGAGTTCTGAAAAACAGATTAAACTATAAAGGAATTATATAAACAAAAACTGATTATAGTTAGAAAAGTAACAATAGTTTAAAATTATTTTCATTATTTTAACTAACCAAGGTGTTTCTTATATTTATTGTATAATAACAAAATACGAACATATTGAATTTCGTGATTTAATATTTACCAATTGTTGTAAGTTGAAAATTATCCATTTTTTTTGGATAAAAGAACTGCATTTCCAACTTTGGATTTGAGGGCGTCAAATAAATATGTGAACCAGTTACATTAAAATTGATACTTGCTTCTTCAGTAAATGTGACAGGTATACAATATGGATTCTGATCCATGTCGACCTGAAACTCTAAGAATATTTTCGTATTATTTCTAGAATAATATCGTGTAACATTTAGCACGGGATAATGCTGCTGCATAGACCAAATAGCCATAATCTTTTTTATGTCCAAATTATATTTTTCAAGATTTAATTTACTCATAACAATCGGCATAATGCTCCATAAATCATTGAAAGTATTTGCCATATCAGGAGAAATAAATCTGTAAAATTTAAAAATGTGATAACACCATACACCACTGAGTAGCAATTAGAAAATATGTATAAAATTATGATAATTATTCGTTCTTATTGATATTGCTAGAATAATTCACTTAGATTAATGTCGATTCTCACGAAAATCAAATTATGATGACATAAAGAACGAAATAATAATTTGTATACACACATTGTACAAAATAATTTACTTTTCCATAATAATGAAATATAAATAAATAAATAGCATTAAAAAATGGATACACGTGTTTAAGTGTATTTCGTAAATATATTATTTTAATATTTATATTATGTTTGTTATATTTAAGAGACCTTAAATACATTATTTAGACATTTATATGAATATTTATATACATTATATGTTTTTATTACGTTTATCTCTGTCTTTATTCATTTATTAATTAACGAAGTTAATAATAATTTGCAATATTTAATATCTTTCTTATTTTTTTATGTTTGTTACTTATAAAAGTTTGGTTTGTCATTGAATATATTTTTATATGTGTTAATCATACAGTTTTTATCTTCTCTAGGAAAGTTTTTTTAGGTTTTGCTATTATTTTGTATTTACTTTCCTGTATGTGTGTCTCTATGTATTTTAATGATAATAATAACACTATATTACAGCTAAAAATTATTTTAAACCAAATAAAATAATTTTTCTAAATTCTTGACTTGTGAAAATGTCAAAAACTAAATTTTTCATTAGCATTTTAGTTCTCCAAAATAATTGAGATTTAATGTGTAAAAAGGGTTTTCTTGCGATATTTTTAAGATTTTTTTTTTTTTAAATAAAGTTATCTAATAATCTGATAATATCATATAAGGGGGGGGAGGAAGATGAACAATAGTTCATACCCTATAATACACATTATTTTGATTTCAATATCTTACTTTTCAGTCGTGGTTGAAACTGATTTAAGTAC
>NW_028189344.1:0-26825 GCF_048542155.1 Nylanderia fulva
AAAATTACGTTTAAGGAACGTTACAGCAACATCACATTATAACAGTGTGATGTTTGCAAGTATATTTCAGAAACATCTATAAAACATATCGGTAACCATGTCCTACCTCTTTTATGTTACATATAGGATGTTCTATTTGCGACATTTCTAAAACATTTAAAGAACTTAAATGTAATGTTTAAAAAACATTTCAATGCGTATATTGCAGAAACATTTAAATAATATCATTACGACTAGACATTTTTTATCTCAATTATGTTCTATATGAAACATCTCAATTGTAATATTTTTTGGATGTATATGAAACATTTTAATTGATGTTACATGAATCATATAGCACAATTCAACAAATATCTTACAGAGATTAAACGCTCCCAAACCATATTATGTAATATTTCTGCAATGATACTGATATGTTTTCTGCAACATAAATATAATAATAAGATGAGAATGAATAACGACGAATTGGCCAGTGATGATAATCTCTATTCCGCAGTTACGTTTCAACCCTCAACTTGGGTTTTCTTCAGATTAAATACATAAAAACAATAAAATTAAAAAAGGAAATATTAAAAAAAAACAAATAGTATTAATATTGTTACGCTTATAACTTCAATCAATAAAAAAATAATGAAACATAGTTGTTACAATACCGTTTAAATTATATGAGATACACGGCAGTTATTCTCAAAGATCAAATTTAAATAATTAATACCTGAAAGTAAACCACAAGTACAATTAAAAAATCTTTCCATTTTTAATTTTATTATTTTTATGTATTTAGTCTGAAGAGAATTCAAGTTGAGGGTTGAAACGTAACTGCAGAATAAAGATTATCATCACTGGCCAGTTCGTTGTTTTAAGTTTAAAGTGCAGCGTGGCGAGTGCGATGAGTTGCATATGCACCGTACTGCGTAATACTATTTCAAAGACTATTTGTCAGGTATAACCGATATCTGCAAAGGTAAACTTTTTTTTAAATAATAGTCTACTGTATAAAATTGAAGATAAACACAGTCAGCCAGTCTGCAGAGTGTTCAAACGAAAGCTATCAACATATGATATATACATATACATATTACATATATATATATATTACCTTTGCGCCGTTACAGTGTATTTGGAAGGTTATAGTTGCTATGGCTGCCCGAAGTATTATTTATTGCGTTTTTTGCAATAAAACATACGATGAGATAAATCTTTTTAAATAAGAAACTTTACAAAAATGTACGGATATTTTAAAAATTAGGAAAGAGAATAATTTAGAAGGAAAAGACGTACAATTGCCGACAGTGCTAAGTGATTTTCAGGATATTATACAATGTGTTATCGACGTTTCACGGCAGTGTCATAAAAAACATAGAAAATCTGAGGAAGCTAGTGACTTCCTCCACAAGTGCATCATTATCCCGACCATCAATACTTGTCGTGGATATGTAGGTTAATTTATAAACACAATTTTTTGATGTTCATATATATAGCATTAAAATTTTTATATTATTAATGTGCTTTTGATACGAGGGGGTAACCACTTAATGTAATCGTGGGACAGTGTCCCCGAAATCATTATGAAATCCTTATGAAATCCTTATAAAATCCCGTGTAATCGTTTGCAATCAGATGTAATTGATAAAGTCAAATGAAATCATGCGGAATCATTAGAAATCATAATGAAATCATATGTAGTCAGCAAAAATCATTTTGAATTTTCGTGTAATCATTGGAATCATGTGTAATCATTATGAAATCTGTGATGAATCATGTGTGGCACAAGCACTTTCCGTAGTAATGTGTTATAACCGTCGCGTCGGCGCGACGGTTAGCGCCGCGCCGCGCCGGTCTATTCCCGCTATCTGCTGTTGTTCTATTGTTTATGTTCCCTCTATAATCTGTAATCAACCTCGCTGACACATCTCATAATCTATACAAAGACGTGCGTGTCGAAAGTTCAGTGTTCAGTGCAAATATTCTTTATCAGTGATTCTTTATCAGTATATAATGGAAGAGAATAAGCGAGACGAGGAGATTATAAACAAAAACATCGAGGAAAAAACCTACGTTAATATTGATGTTCAGACCGAGAAGGAGCCATCTGCGGATGTCGCAATGTGGCATATGATAGAGACGGGAATGGGGCTGAAAATTCCCATATATTTAAAAAATTTCTTGCGATTTGAAGGATATGACACACCCATCACCATACAGAATATATCAACAGAAAATATTGAAGAGTTGGAACTTTTTGGCAGGAATGAAATGTTCAAGTTCATAAAAAAAGACGAGAATTACTACAATTATTTCGACAAATATTATTGCTGTCCTAGTGAGTTCCGCATTCCAACCGGACATAAAATATTACTCAGTGAAATATAAAATTTTATTACTAGCAAGCTCTCTTGTGATAAAATGTATTTCACACCCGAATTAAAAAAATCTAACTGTCAAAAAAGGAAAAACCTCGGAAAAATTTATCAAGCAAGTAAATCTCAAGATGAAGACTCGCCGAGTTCCTCGCAACATATCAATAGTGGATCCGATATTAATTTGAACACGGAGCACGATAGTATTTATGCTTTAATAATGACATGGTTGAAAAACCAAATCAAAGTAAGTATATAATGTAATTCAAATATGTATCTAATTTATGTAATATGTAAACATTACTGGTATATACTTAATTATTAAAATTACACAAATAAACGTAAATAAATAAACCACACAATTAATTAAAATTTAATAAATATATAATTACGAGGATAATTCCAATTTTTAATCTAAATAAATAAGTACATTGAAAGTACTTTATTTTAATATTAACAAAGTAATGATAACTTAAATTAAAATAATGTAAAATTGCAATTTTCAAAAATTATTTTTCAGGTAAATAAGCAAGTCGAAAAGCAAGTTGTCAAGAATTTTTTGCCTGCTTCTGTGGAAATGGCTATCGTTGAAGAAAAAATAAATATTGTACGTAAATTATCTTTTCCTAATATTGATGCCAAAGGATTTTATTTATTCTCTCCACAGGAACTTGCAACTTACAATTTAGGATAAGTTTTAAATAATATTATTTTTTATTTTGAGAAGCTATATATCATATAGCCATTTGTATTTTTAATTTGGTTTATGTTTATATATATTTGGTTCATTTTTATATAACTTATAATGAAACTTACAAATTACATGAGTACTCGTAGAATATATAAAGTATATTTTTTGTTGTAAAGCAATAAAACATGTTTGTCATTATTTTTATGCTCTCTTATTTTTTATTTTATATGTTATTTTTCATAATCTTTGTCCTTCTTATACATAATATAGGTTGGAATTTACTTAAGCTCCACTTTAAACGATTTATAAATTGCGATCAAATTCAAGATAAATGCTATTTATAATTTTGTGTCACATAAAATCCTAAATGATTACATGTGCAATCACGAAAATGCATTGTGTAATCAGATGAAATCATTACTTTTATGAAATGATTTCATATGTAATGAAAAAAATCCATTTGCAATCAGATGAAATCATTTGTAATCAGATGAAATCATTTATAATTAGATGAAATCGTTTGTAATTAGATGAAATCATGAAATCAAATGAAATCATGTAATCTGTGGGACAACATTTTAGCTAGTGGTTACCCCCTCGTTTTGATAAGTTTGGAAAATAAAGTTTCCTCTATTGTCCTCTATTTTGTGAAATTGTTTACATCGAAATAAACATGACCATGTATATAAAACTTTAAATAAATTGACGCGGCTCTTCCAACATTTTTACATGCTCTCTCTCTCTCTCTCTTCTCTCGGCGTATTGGTGTACGCGTTAGCAGCTGTCGCCGAATCCCTATAACAAAATGGGTCAGGTAGCCTGGCTCAGGGTGGCGTGGTATGGTCTGCAGAAAATTGAAGGACATGGTCTTTAAATATCCAGATGTTCTGGATCCCAGGGGTGACATCGCGAGCGTGAGGGTGCGATTCCATCATACGAAAATCGACGTGCGGAACAGAGAATGCGTGAATTGAACAGCCAATCAGCGCTCTTCCGCATTTTTCTATCCCGCATGTTTTTCTGTGCCCTGTGCACACGGTGCGTGAAAGACATGAAAATGATGCGTTTCCGGAAATAAATACATAATTAAAAAAATAAGTATTTCATCAAAACAGTCATATTTGTTAATTTTATTCAAGTATAATATTTAAAATGTTGAAATAAATATTATTGCGACAGTATTAAATAAATTTAATTTAAAATTATATTATTACAAAAATTGTTTTTGAATCCTATGACGCATTTTTGGTAATTTTTTCCGTATCATGTGTACAGGGCACATCAAATTATGCGTCATTATTATTGATGTGTCTAGAATTTTGAAGCAAAGCTTAAAAATGGATAACAAATTATTAATGTTGCAAGAAGCTATTAAACAAAGAAGTTACAAGATGTTCTAAATTGCTGTATAATGGAACAAAGGAAAAAAATTTTCAGACAAAACACGTCTGAACCCGTCAAAGGACACTTTCAATTCTAACTTTGTAGGTTAGCTAGAGTAACGCAACGCATACACGTAAACGCATATGGAAAAGGTACAGAAAAATGGAAGAGCGCTAATTGGCTGTTCAATTCACGCATTCTCTGTTCTGCACGTCAATTTTCGTATTATGGGATCGCACCCTGAGGACGGCGTGTGAAGCGGGGCGCGAGGAAATCGAGAAATCAATAGTCAGTGATAGAGCGTAGAGTAGGGCAGGATCATAAGGTTGGGTCGGCACATGGCAAATGGCGCGGGGCGCGAAGGGATTGGTGCAAATGTCGGCGAGAGCCGATTCCCGCATTCTCTCTCTCTCCTCTCTCTCTCTCTCTCTCTCTCTCTCTCTCCTCCTCTCTCTCTCTCTCTCTCTCTCTCTCTCTCTCTCTCTCTCTCTCCTCTTCTCTCTCTCTCTCTCTCTCTCTCTCTCTCTCCTCTCTCTCCTTTTCATATTGTAATGAATATTTACTTTTTTCTGTTTCTTAAATCTTCAAGTTTTAACATTTAACTAAAATAAAAAATTTTTAGCTGAGAAATCAGTGTTCAGAATATAGAAATAGAAGAGATTGGCGATATCTTACCACAATTAGGCGATGATCCACAAGAAGGATCTTTACAAGTAGAAATATGTGCATTAGGAACACAAGTAAACAAATGTGTTTTTTGTACTTACGAACGAAAAATACATCAAGGTCGTCTTCAAAAGTTATATGTGAAAAAGATGTAACTATTGAAAAAATACAATCTAATGCAATCCTACTAAATAATACAGATCTAATTCAAAGAATTGAAAACTTATTTTTATAAAAGCGATTTCTTTACTATCACAATAATTGTAAAAAAGCGTATAAAAGTAAATGTAAATTACATCATGCAGCATTGTGTGAAAAAACAGATTAGCATAAAAAGCGTGATATGCATAGCATAGCTTATAACAAAATATGCTTTTTTATTAACAAAATGTCATTGATAAAAAGCATTGCTATTTTACAATTTTGTAGAATAAATTTGTAGATTTGGAATTTCTTCTGGAGTTTTTCCGACGCGTCATTTAGAAGATAACCTATTAAATACGTTTAAACAAAAAATTGCTATTATAACAATAAACAAAAAAAAATTCGTAAAACCCTATACTGGTGTTTTTATTACAAGATAATGATTTAATAAAATTGGAAAAAAGATATTATTGCAGGAGCAGCACTTATTTTAAGAAAGGAAATTCGTATAATGAAATCACCTAAATTACCGAATAAATTGACTGCTAATGACTTGATTAAGAGAGAATGTTCTGTACCAAATATGCTCATGAAATTTTAATCTACATTATTAGCTAGTATACAAATTATCGACATAAACGTAGTAGTCAGTGCCACAGAATAGCTAATTCATTTGCCCAAGATGTCATATATGCTGTTTTAAATGATTGAATTAAACCTTTAAAACATATTTCTCTGGGTATGACATTAAAAAGATTGACAAACAGCAAAAAATAGTCAACATTTTAAAGAAATACGGTCATTGCTGCAGCTATACTGTACTAGAAGAGTTGAAAACTGAAGCAACTTTTTCTTCTAGCAGTTGGTCGGATATTTGTTCGGAAGATATTCTACGATCATCAAATTTATGCACAAGCGTGCACTGAGAAAAAGGTTTCGTTTATATTAACAAAATTGTTCTGATAGAGCGCTTTTTTGTTAAATAAAGCAGAATTTTTGGTTATCGTAACAGAACTTGAAACTGTATAACTATACCGTTGGTAGACTTTACTATAAGGATCTGATTGAATATTTCCTGTTGGATCTATAAAACTTCTGGTTATAATAAATTTACTTCGGGTTACAATAACATTAATCGCAGCGCTCTGCATCAGTGATGCGTATGTGTGCGCATATGTACATGGTCGTAGCTTGTGTGCGGCATCTTCTGCGCATACGCGGATGGCATGTAGACCTGAGCGGACCGGTAAAATTATTAGATGCATATTAAGATTAAGTATGTGAGTTCGACGCACATGCTTTATTCTTTGTTTTGTGTCGTGCGCGCTTATTCTCTAAGGAATAATTTTGTGTTGTAGGTGCTTAAGAATAATTCTCGTTAAAATAATTTTGTGTCGTGCGTGTTTATCCTGTTAAGATAAATGGCGGATGAAAAAACTTTATCTGTTCTACGTGAGTGGAATTTCGACAAATATATATATTATTTCGACAAATATAAATATATATATTTGTCGAAATTCCACTCACGTAGAACAGATAAAGTTTTTTCATCCGCCATTTATCTTAACAGGATAAACACGCACGACACAAAATTATTTTTAACGAGAATTATTCTTAAGCACCTACAACACAAAATTATTCCTTAGAGAATAAGCGCGCACGACACGAAACAAAGAATAAAGCACGTGCGTCGAACTCACATACTTAATCTTAGTTTTTTTAAATATATCGATATATCGACGTTTTTAAAGGTTAGTGATATAATTAATTTGGATTTCTACTTATATTTCTTTGTAATTTTTGTATATTATTGTTATTATTATATTATCTGTGATATATGTGAAATTTTTTTAGAACAGGAAATCGACTATATGATGCGCTAATTTGCTTAGAAGCAAAAGATTTAATGTCACTTTTACCCAAAACAGGACCTAGAATAAAATTTTTAAAAAAACTAAAAGCTCATAAGATTATTACACTTGATGTAAGTACACAAATATTAATATTATTTCCAAATGATATAATGACAATGCAAGAAGTAGTCGATTTTGTCTAATTTGAAATATATTTAAAATGTTTATTCATTATTTGTCAATTGATTTGTGAATTTGCATTTGTGTATATTTGCATTTAAATATTAAAAAATATATTTACATTAAAATTATTTAAGATATATATAATATAAATTTTTATAAATACAATTATTTATATATTTTATTTATATGTATATATGATTTTGTTTCTTTATCTTTATTAATTCATGTAATTTTGCATTTAAAATGATACAAACATTTGTAATGTTGCTTGATTATGTCAGATTGTATTGATAAGCTTAATTTTTTATCAGAAAGATAAACATAATATGTTATATCTACTCTTTTTATTTTAATTCTTTTTAGGTTACTTTACTTCCACAAATTCTATCTTTAAATGATAATGTTGAACCTATTGCACAAAACCTAACATCTTTAGATACAAATAATATTGCACAAACTCTATCTTTGTGAAGATCAGATTAAAACTATTATTATGTCAAACTTTGAGGAAAATAATTCATCCCAGTACGTTCTAAACACTCCAGTCTGTGATGTTACTGATGAAAATATTCCTTCTAATAGCTTGCAAGAAAAAATTCAAAAAGACCATATTCAGCCTAATGAGCCTGCGTCTACGTGTAAGGAAAAAGAAACAACAAATGTAAATATGACAAATATTAATTAATATTTTATTTTAAAATATTTCAATATTGTCTTGTTCAGTTGTTCACAAACGCGCTGCGAGAGAGAGGATCGCGCAACACAAAGGATGAGTCACCTTTTTTGTATTAAAGAGTTTAATTTCAACAAAGGTTTAATGACAAAATACACTTTAACAACTTATGACAAATGTTAATTATTTCACAGAAGAGAACGTAATCAAAATCAAAGTGTGGAATAAGCGGCGGTCGTCAACGAAATTTTAGCGGTTTAACAAGTATGCGGTTTGCGTTATGCGGTTCACGGCGGAAAAGCGATAAGGCTGGTAAGCCGGGTGTGAGCTCCTCTTTTATAATTTTTAGGATGGAGCCCACCTTCGCGTGAAGCGCCAATAGTTTTGCGGATTTCAAACATTGCGCGAGGTGACCTGAGCGCATTACGCGTAATTGGCCGCTGTCAAAATTAACGGAACGACGGCTGGAAGAAAGCATGCGCGAGCGGGCGATCGCGATAATTATTGGTGAAACGAGGCGCCCGTGATAAGCCGCGCATGCTCATTGGAAAATAATATTCGGCGGAAACGGTTGTGGGTACCGTTAATTGTTGATATTTTGAGAGATTTTTTTCCGAAACAGATTGATTTATGTCGCGGTGTTTTCTCCTCGAAAAACATACAAAAACGATTTGCGAAAATATCGATTGGTCTAGAAATTCTAAAATATTCTATTCGAATATAATATTTTATTATGCGGATAATGTTTTCTGATGCGTTTTGAACACAGTATATTACATTTTTTATTTAGTTATTATAAAGATATTCATTTCGTTTTCTTTAATCTGAATAATTGCATTTTTATAAAAAAAAGTAATTATAAATTAATTATAAAACTAATTATAATATTAAAATTATTTGTCTTATTAATATATTTTAATATTCTTTAATATAATTAGTTTGTTACTCAATCCAAGTAACTTTTTTAATTCTTTGTGTAATTAGGATATTCTCAAAATCATTGAAACAGATCTGGATGCGAAAGCTGCATATAATGTTTTGTTAGATAAATCTAATCGTGAAAAGAAGAATGCAGCAAGAGCTAAACTGTGTACAGCTATTATAAAATATGAACTTACAAAATATTCTGTTATGAGGCAAGTTCAATAAATATGATTATAATAAATATAAAAAATAAAATAATACTTGTCAATGTTATTAATTTTTGGTTTAATCGATTATATTTGATTTTTATTTTTAGGATACATTAAAAACGATTTTAAGAATTGGCTGAACAAATATCACAGTGTATTCTAGGAGAGATTGAGGTTTTTTTTTGTGTACATAAATTTTGCCTTATTGCTGCAAGTTAGAAACTGTTCTTGATACTTTTTTCAGGAAATATATTATGTGCCGTACAAGAAATTGTTTAACAAGGAATGTAATGCCAAAGGTAAACTGTATGATAAATACACTATTTGCGAATTTTGCGAAATAATGGGTTAGCTCCTTTCTCCAAAAAGATTGAAACTCAAACTGCACTAGGTATATTTTTACTTTTTTAACATATTTAACATACATTGATTTCGACCGATTTGTCGACACTTAGTGGTAAAGCTACTTTGCATGCATGATACCGTGAGTATCATATTTCAACATCTTGATAGCAATGCTGCGCATATAATCAAATATTCATGTAATCAAGTACTCAGAATAATGAAAATTATGATGCAGCTTCCTGCATCAAAAGTAAATTCGAGAAAGAGAAGAACTTTCGATGCAATTACTCCCAAATTGCAATCATATTCGAAAAAGTCAAAGTTAATAAATAATTTACTGCCTCTTGATTTTCCAGCGCATTCTTCTGTTCCAGCAAAAATAAAATCATTGCAGCAAATTAATTTTGTATGCTTTTTCACGCTTTTAAAATATCAAATACATGTGGATGGGATTTAACAGTTTAATTTATAGTGATACATCTAGTAAGCAAAAAATTTCTTATTTAACCACAATTAATTTATCACCGACGAATACAAGTGTTGTGAGAGAAATTATACTTCAATGTAAAAAAGTCGCTGAGGAATATGGCGATATATACCATATACATATATGCAAGTCACGTATGACTTAGCGATAGTAGCGCTACAAATACAATGTACAGATAAGCCGCAATTTGATAATTTGTTTATATATTTAGGAGCGTTTTACGTAATGAGTGATGACTTATTTTAAAGCTGTTGGTAAAATCGATAATTGTGAAATAAATAATATAATGATAGATACGGAAATGTTAGCAAGTGAATCCGTTAACGGTTTTATAATGGGTAAACATTTTATCAGAGGTAAACGACTGCATCCCATAGTATCATTAGTAATACAAATTTTGCATTTTGAAAGTTTTATGACTGCAAAGAATATAAGTAAGTGCTGAAATGCAACAATATCTACAGGCATTTAGAAGACAACGATTAGTGATTTCCACAATAGAACGCAATGATTTAATAGAATTTTTCGATAAATATGAAAGTATGAAAAAGAAATTCTTTAAGGCAAGTATGGAAAATCTTCACCTTATCCCTTAACACCTGTTGCGTTATCTCTTTGCCATATAGATGGAACAATATGTAAAACGGATAAGTTAGCGCTATTGAAATTACTTAAGTGTGAAATCAACAGTGAGCCACCGCAAAACGTGGTTGTAATAGTTTTTGATGTATTTTTTATATTTCATTTAATGAAAGAGGTGACCCTTACGTTTGGAAACCTATATATCAAAACAATTTTGCAAATATTTACGTCAAACCAGGCACACATTATTATTATAACGTTTGACAGATATTTTTCTTCGTTAATTAAGGATAACAAGCATCAGTTGAAGGGAGCAAGATAAGGTCGGTATTTTTACATTACTGGACCAAAGCAAACGTCCCTCGAATTTTTTAGTAGAGCTGAAAAATATTAACAACGATACTGAACAGCTCTTCTATATTAAATAATAACTGAAATATAAGAATGGCTATGAGAGTTAAACGCGGATCACTCTAGGGGGATAAAGGGGATTTTAGGAAGTTAGATCTCAATCTCAAATACGAGATTCTTCCTTAAAAAGTCTTAGCAATTGCTAAGCAAATTTCGTTGCTTCGTGCACATGTATAAGACAGCGAAAAATTAAATTTTCGCTGTCTTCATGCACATACATCCGCATTTAGCTCTCATAGTCGTTCTTATATTTCTGAAAAATATTAAAAACATGCTTTGGTGCAATTTCTTGTAAATAGATGGACTGTCAATGAAATAGCACTTCATTGGCAATAAAATTGTTTATGTCAACTATGATAGTTGCTATAAATTCGAAGTAATTAATGGAGAAATTGTCAGAACTGTAGATGAAGATTTATCGTGCCTAGAACATAAAGAAGTTGACACTAGAATAATTTATCATGTGTGTCAAATTGTTCACGAAGCAAATATTTTGATAAGATGTTCTGACACAGATATTTTAGTGATCATGCTGGACAACATGCAGTTTGTTAAAGCAGGAGTTAAAATTTTGATAGACGTTGGTATAGGAAATACACAAAGACATATAAATGTAACAGAATTGCACAAAAACTTGGGAGATAATTAATGCATTTCTCTGCCTTCCATGCATTAACAGGATGCGATTTCAATTCTGCGTTTTTCCAAAAAGGAAAAAAAACGTCCATTTAACTTACTGCAAGGCTCTGATACATTTATACAAGCACTTGTATAGATGTAGGAAATTTTCCAAACTGTGAAAGCTCAGTATTTGATGTTCTAGAAGAATTTATATGTAAAATTTATGAAAGTAAAGAAATTAATAAGATTAATGAAACACGACTACATATATTTACAAAGCTTATAAATTTCACGATAATGAAGAACTCTTTCGCATTAGTACCAAAATTTCGATACATCTATGGTATTTTGCCACCATGTGAGTGTGAACTGCGCCAACATTTTAAAAGAACAGCGTATATTACAAATGTTAGGAGAAATGCGCATCTCTGATGTCCCACGAAATTGTCTCCAAAGGAATGTGGCTGGGAAGAAAAGGACGGAATATACGATTTCAAATGGTTTGAAGGTGATCAATTACTGACATCAGTTAATGATATAATATTGTACTTGAGCCTGAGGGCTACAGAAATTCAGGTATTACAGGGTTTGTCCGGAAGTAATGCGTCGCATTTTTTTGTGACGCGACTATACATCGCAGAGCGATGGGACCGGTTGGGGAGGAAGGGGGGTACCCTTAGCTTTCCAACGGTAGGTCGCTCAATTGTTTCCATGCGCTTGGAGGGTTAGGACGGCTTATTCTGTGAACCTCTGCTTAGTGGTCGCGTCGAACTTGTGATGGAGAGAACGATAGAGCAACGCTATGCGATAAAGTTTGTTATTACGGCCTACCTGACCCGGATCGGTGTGGCAACGGTGCCGCAGCCGCCCTACAGTCCCGACTTGGCCCCGGCGGACTTTTTTTTATTTCCTCGGCTGAAAAGGGAGCTCAAAGGACAACAGCTCGAGTCGGTTGACAACGTACAAGCTACTTCGACGGCCTCCCTGAACAGCATCCCAGTCAAGGAGTTCCAGAAATCTTATGACGCATGGAAATCGCGTTGGCAAAATGTATTGACGCAGAAGGGTCATACTTCGAACAATTTTAAGTTGTTTTACCTATGCGATCAATAAATTCTTTTTTAAAAAAATTCGACGCATTACTTTCCGGACAAACCCTGTATATTTTTATTTTTATTATGTATATCTTTAAAGAATTATTAAATTACCTAAAATACTTTCAAATTAAAATTCAAAATATTTTGTTGTGTGTCTCGGGTGAGACACACGGGGTCGCGCCAAATTAGGATGAGGATCCGGGGCGTCGGAACGTATTTCGGGTTGTTGTCTTTTATTTATTTTACCACTTTTACACTTGTGAGTATATCGGGTTGACGGCACTGTTTCACTATAACTTCGCGTATCGGTCGCGACTGCGAAGGGATGTTATATATCGCACGCGGCTAGCGAGGTCGTTTTACTAACGACGCGAGAGTGACTTTACGACTGAGCGGCGCGTCTCCTGCTTCGCTTTTATAATATTGCTTTTTGGGATTTCCTTGATCGGAAGGGGTGCCTGGCAACAGGCCCCCTCGGTCAAGGATCCAAGTGCAAGCGAAGCAGATTCAAAGTCCTTCTACTTTGCTTGCGCGTTGAGCAATTTCGGTTCCGCGTATATCTCGCATCGTATGCGTTTTTACGCGGTCAGTGTCCGTCGTCAAGCGGATGTAACGCGAGAAGTTATTTCTTAATAATTATATCTTTGAGGGATATAACAATTTAATAATATTTTTAAAAATAATTATCATATTAAGTTAAAATTTTAAAAATTACACATAGACAATACTACAGAAACGCCGATTACAGAATTAGAACAAGATGATGATGAAACTCGTGTATCTGATCATGAATCATGATAAAAAATCATGAATCATATCGCTGTGACTTGAGGGACCGTAGCAATTCCTAATTTTCATTTTAACAATTCTCCATATTCTGAGGAAATAGAGAACGATATTATTCTTGCTAAATTCTATAAGAAAAATTCTAACGATCGTTAACTCTCAATGCTGATTATAACATTACTAACGGATTGAAATATTTTCTAAATAACGCTTACGCAAATGCTGTAACCTATAGAAGAATTATCGTCAAATCCTTGCAAATGAAAATTTTTCGCACTTTAATTAATTATTTTAAACGTTGTCATCATAAAAATAAAAAAATATATCTTTCCGTCACATCCAATGCTACGATATAAATAATACTAATCGAAGATAGCGGCATGTAAGTAGGTATACTAGGGGGGTTCTAGACCAGGTCCTCTGAGGGGGTGCGGGGCGGGGGGTATTCGGGGCGAGGGGTATGACGTCACGCGGGCGGGGGGGTCTTATCAGCAGATAAGCTTATCTATGTTTATAAACAAAAGATAAACAATATCTATTACAAAAGGGCTGCCGACAATCGGGGGGGGGGGGGGGTTGCGTTTCTTCTCCTCATACGTTTATGTTTATAAACAAAAGATAAACAATATCTATTACAAAGGGCTGCCGACAATCAGGGGGGGGGGGAGTTGCGTTTCTTCTCCTCATACGTTTATGTTTAAAACAAAAGATAAACAATATCTATTACAAAAGGGCTGCCGACAATCAGGGGAAGGGGGGGGGGTTTGCGTTTCTTCTCCTTATACGTTATCTGTATATTTCTAAGAAATATAATCAAATTCTAAGAAGGGCCGCTTGGATCCGAGCGCCGACAATCAGTTCTCTGAAAATCTAAGATAATCAAATTTTAAGAAGGGTCACCGCTTGGCATACGCCGACAATCAAAGGGGTTGATACATGATCTATACATATATTTCTAAGAAATATCAGCGGGTAAAGTTTCAGGGCGAACGTGTCATCGCTTGCGGCCTGCGACATGTTTTTGCATGGGATTGTATATCACCCTCGCGGTACCTCCCAATAAGCGGCGGTTCTTTATTGTTTATCTTAGGAAGAAATACCAGCGCCGATAACCAGCGGCTGCAGGAATTTATAAACAAAACAAGCGCCGAAAATTTACGTCATCTAAATTTTTCTCGTTCATACGTTGACGAACAAAGGGTTGATCGGGGATATATAATGAGGACCGATGCCGCTGCCGGGCCATAGTACCACTGGCGAGCGCACGCTCTCTTCATTCAAGATGTTTGTAATACTATCAAGTGCTTCCGACATTCTCAGTTTAAGTGCCGAACAGTTACAATATATTCCGAAGATTGTTTTACTGCAAAAGTGCGGATATTTCTAGACATTTGTGGGACAAGCTTCCGGAGTATTCAAGACGGATCCGGAGGTTCAGACATATCGTCGCTGCCTCGAACATTAAATCGACCGTGGATGCGAACGCATATTGCGGTCCAGCACCGATGGATCAGTGATTTGTAGCGAATGTCAGCGAAAATACGGCTGACGGTTAAAGTGTGAAAAAGTGTGCTTTATCATATTGTATTATATATTTAAATTAATAATTGTTATATTTTTAAATTAATAATTGTTATGTTTACAGATGAAACCATACGTTCCAATATGGTTTCCAGAGATGTTCGATTGGGACGCATTTTTAAGAGGCGACGACGAGGGCCGACCTGCTCGATGGTGGTCTGTGCAGCTTTTCACTCTACCAGCCCCGTCGATGTTAGGCCTCCGCCTACACCGCCGTCCACACCGTCGCCGTCACCGCCGCCGTCACCGCCGCAATCACCGCCCATCACACCGCCGCCGTCACCGTCGCCACCCCAATCGTCCATAATGAAACTATTTTATTTTTTTTATTTTTATTTAATCCTTATTTTAAATATTTATATTTTATATTTTTCTATTTTCTATTTTATATTTTTTAATTTTTTATTTTTATTTTTTCAATTTTTAATTTTACACACACACACACACACACACAATGTAAATGTACACATATTTTATAGATTAAAAAAAATATTATTATCAAATGAGTGTATTTATTTTAGATTAAAATGTCTCCTTACCTCTTGTTCCCTTTTAAATTATAAGTAAATATTAAAGAAATTATTAAAAATTATTTTAAAAGCTCTCTCTTTTTCTTCTCTTCTCTCCTCCACATTTCTCTCGCGTCTTATTTCGACGTCTCTCTCAAACTCGTATGTCTTTTTTCTCTCTCTCGAGTAGTCTCTCGCTGCAGCCCGTCTTCTTTCTCTCTCTCTCGCGTCTTAATTTTGTCGTCTCTCTCAAAATCGTATGTCTCTTTTTCTCTCTCTCGCGTACGGTTCTTCTTTCTCTCTCTCTCGCGCTTATTTTGCCGTCTCTCTCAAAACTCGTATGTCTCTTTTTCTCTCTCGCGTACGTCTCTCGCTGCAGCCCGTCTTCTTTTCTCTCTCTCGCGTCTTAATTCGCCGTCTCTCTCTCGCCGCGAGCCGCCGAATCTCTCTCTCTCGTCCCACATCCGATTCTCTCTCGCGCGCTGTCTCTTTCTTTTCTAGTGGTTGCTCTCTCGCAAAGTATGTAAGGTGGCGCGCAAATAAGTACACCATGATATACATATAAGTATTTATTTTGTCTTATATTTAATACATAATTATATATAAAGTTTTATTACATATTAAAACTAAAGCCACCAGCTCGCAATCGACAATTGGGTGCAGGTTGAAGGCATTGCTAGCGCGTATCGCATTCGACAATTCTCTCGCATTCGTTACAGAGGATGCAATATTGGAGAATTGCGTATGTTTGATATCGACCGTTGCGATGAGCCTCGTCAATCGATCGAACATTATTTCGATGCAGAATCGAGCTCGAACATACGACGTAACGTCGATTCGACCATCATCATGCGCGCGTCCGCCGATTCGAGACTTATGAGCTTGGTGTCGTTTATCCTTGTGAAACACGTTTTTAGCGGCCCGACACTTATGAAATTATACACATCGTTTGCTGGGAGAGTCATTGTTCAGGTAATTGTGAATAGCGTGTGGCGTGCTCGTAGAGTCCTTTCCACGTTTCGAGAGATAGTATTACTGTTTTCCCCGATGATCTCCTATGGCGATCTCCACGTAACTCGGCGGATCCACTCTGATGCCGATTTCGAGGAATTTGAATTCCGTGGTCGTCATGTTGTATCGTCTCCAAGTATGCGAACCGCACGAGACTCCAGCGAACGCTGTAAAAATTAGATAAAAAAGATAAAATAAAATAAAAATATAAAATATATAAAATAGAAAATTATACTTACCCGTCGCATTTCTTCTCGCCGTTTTATCGGTCTCGGCTTAGTAATTCAGCTGCTGCTTTTTGTGCGAAATTTTTCTTGAGGGTATTAAAAGTGAACCGCGTTAGAACGGTTTTGACAAAAGACTGATTGTTAATAGGTCTAAAACGAGTACGGTCATTTTTAAAATATTGGAGAAGGGGATTCTTAAAATATATATCGGAGGGGAATAAAGGGAATATTAAAAATATGGGGATAAAATAAATATTAGGAAAAAGGAATTCTTTGAAATATATATTGGGGGGAACAAAAAGAAATATTTAAAATATTAGGAGAAGGGTAAAACAAATTCTAGAAATATACATAATATCTGGTGGGGAGAGAAATAACAAAGAAAATAGATAAACATATTTTATTCAAAAAACGGATGATCCTCGGTCCAAGCCTGGTTTTGGGCTGACCCCCCATTAAATATTTAAATACATTTTGTAACGCGCAATTTTTTTTACAGTTTATTACAAAACCTAAATATATTGGGATCTAACTTATTTAATGCAGGTCATCTTCATATATGGCATCCAAGGCCAAAAAGGGAAAAACCCTGCTCGCATCGTCCATTTTTCGGCCACCCCTTCTCGCTTTCGAGCCCTTTTTTTACAACACAAGAGACTTTTTTATGTCTTCTTGCTCATTTGCCAACTTTTGCTGCCGTAAAAAAACGTGAGCCACCGTAGGAAAAATTTCCACCTCCCCATTTTTAAGCTGTGATGATGTTGAGTTAGCCCAGGCCTGACGCTTTCCACTTTTTAACTTCCCCCTGGCACGGGGGGATGCAAAAAAAAATAGTGCACAGGATAATCCCCTTCTGGGGGTTGGGGCCCTTCTTTACGAAAAACGTTTTTTAGTATAAATCCTTGCAGATCGAAACGTTGTGCGGCATTTCTCTTCGAGGGGGGGCCGTCGAGATTTTTAAATTCACAAACATAGACATCCCATATTTTTATTTGTATCCTCCCCCCCTCTTTCACAGGATTTGGTAAATTTTTTGGGGGTTTTTTTCGACAACGTTTTTAAAAGGGGTTGACTGGATACGCGTGTGCATGATGGGGGAGTAGCGTGGTATATTAGGTATATTCTCTTAACTAAAATTAAAACCCACACCACCTGCGCCTTGACCAATTCGTTTGCGAGAAAAATCGTAATCCAACGGACCGTTTTGAAAAAAACCCTGGGGAGGTAGGCTCGGCCGGTATGATCCGTAAAAATTTTTTGCAGAAACGCGCATAGTTCATCAGATCGCCATCTGTTTCTATCAAAACCAGTTCAATCGTGAAAAAAAATTTCCCCGGGGTCAATAGATTTCCCCTTGGTTAATTTCATTTTGAACGATGATCCCCGGACATAAAAATTTTTAAAACCCCCCGTCCCCCGAGCAAAAAAAATATCCGGCTTTTTCCATTTTAGTCGCGGTTTAAATGGCCCAGAATGTTTTGGGACGCTGCAATAGCGGAAATTCGTATAGTTTTCCCAGGGGAAACCCCTGCTGAGGTAAACGTCCGTTTTCCCAGAGCCCCAGCATGACAGCTTCTTAACTCCCAACAACCTGTGGCTTGCCATGTATCTTGAATATGTTAACAGGCTCCAGTGAAAAATCTCCAACAGGTTTTTGTCTTTTCGCCTCTTTTTGGTCAACTCATACGCCTTTAAAAAAACACGGTTTTAAACCTCGCAAAAACCCCAGCAAATTGCGCGGCAAAAAAAATTAAATTTCCATTCACAAAAATTGGTATCCCACCCCGCATTTCGCAAATCACCTTCTACGGTTTTAAAATTTTTTTACCCAAATTTTTTTTTTCCCCCCCCCGTTCGACATCTCCACCCATCGGCTCAACGAATTTCATCAACATGAAGCGACGAAAATTTTTTCCAGATCACAGGATCCTAAAAGGAGAGTTTCCGATTTCCCCTCGATGTAGGGGAAAATCTCATACGGCAATGTTTTAAAAACCTGTTGTTGAGGGTATTTTTATCTCGTCGCTTTTCCCAAAAAGTTGTTTTTGGAAACGGGTTGTAGTGTGATCTCAATTTGACATGCGATCGTCAAAACGGGCCCTTTCCCCTCGATGTTAGAATCTCATATTGTTCAGATGGGCGCACCGCAAATCCCAAAGATTGTAAAACGCAACGTTTTTGAGGTGAGTCTCTTTTTTTTATTGATTTAAAATTAGCGAATGAGTTTTTGCTGGTTTGATTGTGTTTTCGTGTTTTTTCAAAACGAGAATCCCTCGCCAGGGTGGCCCCCCCCCTCGACGGCAATCTAAATTTTTATCTCTTCACCGCGAAAATTAGCAATCGTCCCTCCTGGCATAACCGTACACTAAATCGTAATGCTCCTACGAAACCGGCAGGTAAAGATTGCGCCGGCCTTTCCAAATCTTTATCCCCGGTGGTACCCGGGAAAATTCTGTATGTGTGAAGAGTTTTCGTTGTGTATGCACCCCGGTCCCGTTACATCTATGGATAAATTTTACTTATAATATTTTAAACCCCTGTTCGATTTGTGCCATTTTTTTGCGTTGCCGTTACGATTCGGGAACCCCCCAGGATCCAATGTTGTTGGCATGCAAGTTTTTTGGGAGGACCTTGTCTCGCTTTCATGATTTAATTAGGCGGAGCACGATTGGGAATCTTCATCGTCGAAAACCTTTTTTCCTAAAAACATTATGTTTTCGGAAAGGGGGTTTCAAAAAATTATGTATGCTTGCGCTCGTACCCCTGGAATCGTAATTTCCCCCTCGTCTGTGCCGTAGTAAAATTTATTATTAGGAATTCAATTTGATATGTTGTAAAATTTTTTTAAAGTCAGACCGACTCGTGTCCCCCTCGCTCAAACTATGGGCGGAAAAAAGGGGCGCCGCAGGCGCTACTCTTCCCCTCAATTTAGTGTTAGCACATGTTGACAAACTGATTAAATAACGCAATTTTGTCTTTTTAAACGCGGCGGAAATCCGGGAAACTGCAAGCACAACGTCCCCCGATACTTGATCATACGTTTGATAAAGGTGTAATTGTATTCAATTTCGAACATTAAAAATCGCACCATTCCTGGGTGGCGAAGATTTTCCCAAAAATGTCGAAAAATTTTGCGATTTCCTCTTTTTTTATACCGCCCCAATTAGTCCAGGCCGCTTACTGTTAGATTAACGATACCACTCTCTTTTTCCCCGCGCGCCATTTATCTAAATTTTGGCTAAAACACCCCAAATATGGAATGGCATCCTTTTTTAAGTTTTTGCAATTGCCCTTTTAGTTACCCTTTGGCATTTTTTTTAAGTTTTTTTTTTTTTCGTTTTTTTTTTTTCTTCGCTCCTCGTCCTTTTTAAAAGGGGGAGATCAGTCCCCCGGCCCCTTTCCTGGGGGGATTTGGCGTAGTACTCTGCAACTACGTTGCGGGCTTTTCTTCTTTACCGCTTTTGTTCGCCAGCCGCTCCGCCAAAACCGGGTCCGGGGGGCCCAGATTGGTAAAACGGCAAAAATCCGCCTCGTTTTTCCCGCCGAAAAATCCCCTCTTTTGTCCTCTTTTTTTTTTTTTTAAGCCCTCCGGCTTGTTTGGCCTTATCGGTCCAGACAATGCGGCGGGGGCTCTTCACCGAGACTCGATCTTTCGCACGATGCAGTTTTCGCTTTCCGGCGAGTACCTTTTCCGCCGCGGGGTTCTCGGTGGTTCGCTCTCCCCGGGGTACGCTATTGGGTTCCCCGAAAAGCCGCGTCCAAGGGTTTTAATTTTATCACCCCTAAAAAAAATCGCTTTTCCAAACGAGTTCCCGGGCCGCAAAATTATACCCGGGGAAATAAACCGGGGAAAATGCTTTTAAAAGATTTAAAAAACCGTGCCTATTTTCGTTGAACCCCCTTTCAATCTCAATTTTCTGAGCAAACGCAGTCCCGCACTATAAAAAGGCGGACTTGGAGGTCAAATGGGAGTGGAAAAGAAATTCGTGCAAAAACCCTCTGACGATACGGTGATGAATTACGCGACGGAGTAGCTGCGCGTGAAAAAAAGATTGCGCAAACAGGGGAGATGCACCACAACTATACGCGCGATCGTTTGCGGCCCCCAAACTGCGGTAAAACCAACGTGTTGAAAAACCCCTTTGGAAAAATCCCCACGGGTGCTTTTTGAGAACGTGTACGTGTACTCTAAATCGCTGAACACCGAAAATCGCTATTGGAAGTTTTATTGACGCCGATTGACAAAATCGGCTCTTCATTCTCAAATAACAGTGAGTTTACTTCTCATCCCACCTTTCATTTACACTTACACTTTTATACACCTTCCTTTTCACTGCACTTTTACACTTTTTAATTTTAACATTTGTAAAACTTAAAAATTAATATACAAAGTTTTTTTAAAAAAATTAATTTTTCCAAAAACATTCATTCATTTATTTGGGTTCATATTTCTTTTGTTTTTTTCGTTTATACTTAATAAAAAACATTTTTTTAAAAAATCGGGGGATTTTTTTATAAGTCGTACATTTTTTTGGGACCCCCGTATATTAAAACCGACGGATATTAAACCGATATATTAAACCGGCTTTTTTAAAAGGGTGATGGGAATGCCCCCCTATCGTCGTTTTTGAATTGCGAAATTTATCATCGTTGGGGAATTGCTGGGTATTTGTTTTTAAAAGGGTTCTTCTCCTTTTTGAAAATCAGGGGGCGGATTGCCCACAAAAAATTTAAAATTTTAGGGGTTCCTGGAAAAGAGGGGAAAAACCAACGAAAAATCACCAGTTAGACCCCGTTCATACACAATTGATAGGTTTTTTCGACGGATCAAATCGGTTGGTCAAAAAAAATTATATTTTCCCCTTCTAAACGGACTCGGGAGTGATCCTATGAAAATTCCTAAAAGTTTCGTTTTTAAAACTACCGATTTTGGCATAAAAAAACCCAAACCTGGGTTTTCCCTTTTATAAAAGGGGTTTTTCGGTTATCGTTCGATCAATATTTTAATATATTTTTGGGGATTCGTCATTTTGATGAAAAAAACCTTGAAACAATCTGAAGTCATTGAAAATCCCCTGAAAAAGATAAATAAATTTTAAAAAATATTAAAAACCTTTAAAGGGGGTTCAGGAAAAACTTTGGACAAAAATTAGTGGTTGAACTTAATGTAAAAAACCTTTTGGTTTTCTTCGAAAATTCGTCTCTGTTGGGGGCTTTAGCAATAGGGTTTTTGCAAATTTTGGGCTTCAACGCTTACCAAAAGAAAAACGATTTGCCGTAGTAGGGATGTTCCTCTTGTTAAACTTGGGAAATTCCCCATAAAATTGCTGATGGGGGAGGGTTTGAAACGCGGATTTTTCCAATAAGAAAATAATAATTTCGGTTTTTGCGGGTTTTTTAAAGAATCGGCTCTAAATTTTTCCCTCGTCAAATCTTCCGAAAGCCGGTCTAGAGAAATAGAAAAATTTAATCGTTATGCGAACAAAGAAAATCAATAAAGATTAAAAACATCATTTTTTTTAACCCAAAAATTTGGTATAAGGCTAAAAATGTCTTTCCCTTTTTCTATGCCAAAACTTCTTGGTTTTTCGGGAAAACTAAAAAAAGCCGCTTAAGATGAGGCTGTTCGGGTTTTCTAAAAAAATCGCCTCATTTTTTCGACAGCCAAAATTTAATTTTTTGTCGATACGGGGGGGGTTTTTAAACGTTTTCCCCCAAAAAAGGGTTTTTTTGAACCGGGATACAATTTTTAAAAATTTTTGCCGAAAGGGCTAAATTTACTTGGGGTTTTAAAAATTAATTTTTAAAATTTTTTTAAAAGGGGAGGAATTTAAAAAAGGAAATTTTTTGTCGGGGAAATTAAAACCCCCATTTAGGCGCCGATTCCTTTTTCTTTTTAATTCCTTTGCATTAAAAAAAGAAATTTTTTGATTTTTCCCCCCTTATGAATACGGGAAAAAAAAAGAAATTGCGCATTGTCAATTTTTACCCCCTTCCCCCCATTCTGTTACCAAAATTTTTAAAAACCCAATTTTTTAAAGGAAACCCCCCTTTTTTTCCCCCCAAATTTTCCCCGGAAAAAAAAACCCGGGGGTTGAAAATAAACGTTTCCAAAGGGGTTCCCCCAAAAATTTTTGACTCCCAAAGACTTACTCCGAAAACAAATTGCCAAGGAAGAATTCAAGTTTTTTTATGGAGAAAAGGTTTTTGGCCGACCTTAAAAAAAACTCCTGGGGGGGCCCCTCTACATATGGTACCTAAAAAGGACAAAATTTTTTGGGGAAATGGGGGTGATTATGTGCAAAACCAAAATTTAGTGAACCCCCCCGTTATCCCTTACCTCATACAAGATTTTTCTTTTTTTCCCTTTTTTGGAAAAAATATTTTTTTAAAATCGACTTAGTTAAAGGTACTATCAAGTACCCGGGGCAAAAAAAAAATTCCCAAAAAACGCTGTCACTTTCTCCATTTGGGCTTTTTGAAAATTTTTGGGAATGCCTTTGGTTTACGAAAACAGCCCAAAAATTTAAAAGGTCAGGGAAACCCTTTTCTTAATTTATTTGAAATTTTTTTTTTTTTATCTTTATGACATTCTTTTTTCTTTTAAAAAAGAAAAAATTTTTGCCCCTTACGGGTTATTTTTGATCGTCTTCAACAAACGGGGAAGACAAACAATGTGAAAGTCTTTTCGGCCCAAACGAGATTTCTTTTTTTGGTTATTGTTTTTTTAACCCCAAGGGGGTTAAAAAACCCCCCTCCAAAAAAAAAAATCAAAATTTTTTATTTTTCCCAAACCTAAGACCTTCATGAATTACGCAGATTTTAGGAAATTTTTAATTTTTATCGTCGCTTCTTTAAAAGGGGGGGTGCAAATCACAAATCTGTTTTTAAAAAAAATTTAAAGGGCGTTTGCAAGGGGTTTGAAAAATTATTTCTTTTGGGGGAAAGAAAACGGAAAATTTTTTTTCAGTCATGTAAAGAAAACTTTTAAAAAAAATTTTTCCCCTTTTTCATCCTGCTCCTCATGCCCCTTTATTTTAACTTTTGGGGTTCTGTTTGGGGTGTTGGGGGATCACTTTAATCTATTTTTGAAAGAATCAAAAACCAAAAACATTTTTTCCCCAAAAAAACAACAAAGCCCCAAAAAAAAATTTTGCACTTTTATAGAAACTTTTTTGCATTTTTGGAATTTAAAAAAATTTTTTTCAAATTTTTTTGAAGGGGAAACATTTATTATCAAATGATCATAAAAACCCTTATTTTGCTTTCCGTGAAAATTTTGGAAAAGCGTCACCAAAACAAAAAAAAAATTTTGGGGGTTTTTTGCTCAATTTTTCTCAAATTTACCTATATTTTTTTGGGAAAAAGATTTATTGCTGATTTCTCTGTAAGAATTGAAACTATTTTTTCTATTATAGTTTTTTTGAAAATGCTAATTTCAGAAAGAAGATAAAAATTCAAGTTTTTTTTTTTTTTAAATTTTCACTTCTTTTGAAAAATTTTTTCTTTTGGAAAAAACCCCCCCATTTATTGATTTTCTTCGGGGAATTTTAATTGTCCATATGCCTAAACCCTTTGCAAAAAAATTTTTGGGTTTTTGTTCTGGACTCCTCCCCCACGGGCAGTTGACATCTAAAAAATTAAAAAAATTTAAATTATTTGGGCCCCTTTTTGAAGAAAATTGAAGGAATGACTCGAAATGTCTTCCAGGCAAAGTGGAAAATTTCAAGACACCCAAGAATTTTTCCAATTAAAATTTAATTCCCCCTCAACGCTTTCGCATGTCATTTAGACATTGTTGGCCACTTCCTATTTGTCCAATTAACCCCCTTTTTCTTCTAATTTTTTTTTTTTTCCCGATGGCTGAAGCTGTTCCCCCTTTTTTAATTTTGCTGAAACTATTTCACAACTTTTATTCACATTTGAAATAGCGCTTTTGATTCTCCCCCTTTTTATTACAACAGTCAAGGGCCCATTTGAAGCAGCTTTATTTTTAACTTTAAAAAAAACCCAAAATTGGGGGGGAAAAAGTAAACTTCGCTTATCATCCCCGCTTCAAATGGAAAATTTTGGAAAAAAAGGCCCAAAACTTTGAAAGCACGATTTTTGCCACGAAAAACCAAAATGGGGGAAAACTTTTTTTTTTAGTTCTTTTTGGGGGGCGGGGTTCCCTGTTTCAAAGAAAAATTTAAAACTTTTTCCCCCCGAATTCTTTATGGACCACTCTTTTTTTTTTCCCGGAGAATTTTTTTTTTAAAAAAAATTTTTTTTCCCCGATCCTGAAATCTTTCTTTTTAAAAACCCGGATTAAAATGAGGAATTCAGATTTTCCCAAAAATTTCCCACAAGTCAAAACATTTCAAAAAAACCCCCCTTTTTTTTACAAACTTTTTGAAAATTTTTTCATTTTTGGGTTCGGAAATCTGTTAGGGAAAAATCACTCCCAAACCCCCTTATTCGGGCCCCCCCCTTTTAGAAAAGTACTTGTCATTTATTTGGGAGTTAATGGGGTTTTTTGGGGGAAAGTTGCAAATTTTTACAAAAACTTTCCAGCCGCCTTTTTTCCCAGAACTTTTTTTTCTACTGAAAATTTTTTCCAAAAATTTTAGGCCCCCCTTTTCTTTTAAAATTTTCCCCCTTTCCCCTATTTTCAAAACCCCTTTTCCCCCCCATTCAGCTTGTTTTGCTACTTTAAATCCTTCTTTTTTCTATGTTTTGGAAAAAAAATTTTCGCACCCCCACCCCCAAAAAAAAAAGTCCATTTTTAAAGAAAAAACGTCACTTGGGGGGGGGGGTACTGTAGAAATTTATCTCCCCCCCTTTCATTTTACTTCCTTTTTTTACCCTTACACTTTTCATGCATTTAACTTTTTACACTTTATACAGAATAAATTTAATTCATTTAAAATTTCATAGTTTTTTAAAAAAATCAATTTTCCCTAACAACATTCATTCATTTTTTTGTTTTTATTTAATTTTTTTTGTTCTTTCGCTTTTTTACTTTCAAAAGAAAAACTTTCTTTTTTAAAATTGGTTAATTTTTCTAAGTCGCTACTATATAAAAATATATTCGGGGGATTCATTTTAAATTTTCACCCAAATATTCCCGATAATTATTAGGGTGATAGATTAAATGAATTTCCCCTGTATATTTAATAATATATAATATATATATCCAAGATTTGTCCATATTCGTGCATAAAAATTTAAGGATATAATAAAAAAATGAATATTTCCCAAGTATTTTAAAATACAAAAGGACTTTTTATGTCAAAAATGCAAATTTGCACCCTTAATAACTCAAAAAATATTTTAATGAAAAAATATTTTTTTGTGTGTTTTGGGAAAGCTCTCGAGGTAAGCACAAAATTTTTGAAAAATAGTAAAGGTTTATTTTAAAATTGAAGGTTACCCTTTACGTACTTTTTGATTCCAAAGTTAACAATGGTACCACTTATGTCCCCCTCGAAAACCCAACACTTTGTCGAAACATTTTTTCAAAAATTCAAGAAACGGAAATATTTTTTGGGGGTGATTAAAATAAATACCCCCGTATATGTAATATTTTTATATATATATTTAATTTTATTTTTATGGGCCGCGGATCCGATTTTTGCATATTTGATATCAGCCGGAACGCAAGTGTTCACTTGCGAACCGTGAAAGAATCGTATCTATTTAAGGGGAAAAAAAAAAAGAATTTTTATTAAAAAAAGAAAAATTTAAAAAAGAAGAAATCAATAAAGGGGGAAAAAGGGAAATTTCGAACGAAAGCCAATCCCTCGTGACAGTTCGGAAACGAACTCAAAAACGACAGCTTGTCAACAACCCCTTGGGGCGTTTACAAGGCGACGTTGAACTCATGAGATCGAGACTCATGTTCGAAGACAAAATTAGGGATGAGTAAACACGGAGTTACAATAATATATATATATATTTGTAAATTTAAAGAAAATTTTTTACAATTGAAAAGAGAAAAGAAAAGATTCCAAAACGTTAATACCGGTCAAAACGATAAGCAAAACGAATGGTGGGTGGGGCAAGCGAAAAGTAAAATTTTTAAATTAAATTTTCAAAACCCT
>NW_028189345.1:0-26762 GCF_048542155.1 Nylanderia fulva
TTAAACAAAATTTAACATTGTCCTAGTAGAATTTTCGACTCTAATTCATCCCTAGAATATTGCAATTTAAAATATTTACGATGGAATTCTATATATAAGATATAAAATATATGCATATTATAAATTATAGAGTAAAAGTAATTAGATCATTAAATATATATATTCAAACTATCGCATATAATATATATTTCTTACATATAATGTATATATCTATCTGATGTTCATGCATTATACTTTAAAACTTAGTGCTTTACAGCTTCAAATGCAAAAAATAAAAAATAAATACTTTAGTAAAAAAATTAATTTTAGTAATGTATCCTTCTAACATAATAAGTTTTGTTTTCATTAACATATAAGTTTCTTGTTCATTACAGCTTGAATTCATATGTATAATTTTATCTATTTATTATATATTATATATATATATATATATATATATATATATATATATATATATATAAATAACTATAGTATCTTGACTGTATTATTATTCAACAAAGAACACATGCGACATTTGCAGATTGCCATCCCGGGAGACACGTTGCAACAAAGGCAATCTTTTATTTTTTTTTGTATTAATTGTTAGCAGTTGTCGCATTCAAGTGTACAATATCAAATTTGTACCTTGCTTCGACGGCTTAGTTTCTTAAATTTTCAAATCTTGGCAAAGTCATAACTCTAACATTTTTGCTCATTTTTTTCCTCGTCATGTTTAATATTACCTAGAATGTATAACTCCTACAGTATTTTAGACCGGGCGTCTCAACAACGTTAATTAAATGTTACAATGAAGTATCCGATGGTGGTGTACTCTCGTGATGACTAATTTGGCTAAGAGAATGCTGCAGAGCGTCAGGCGTCAGCCATTCCTTTGGTAAACAACGTTGGAGAAACGGTACACACGAACTGAAATATGCTAGACGATTCACCCAACCGGGTATTTCCTGTCCACACAGAATCTATATAAAAATACACACAGAAAATATATAAATTAATTTTTATTATATCATCTACCATAATACAATATATACAAAATATCCCATTTCATTTTTGACAGTCAAATATTTCGATATCATGTATAATTTTATATTTTAGTTTAGAATAATATATTTAATTAAAATATTTATTATTTCACATATTTAATAAATAAATATATTTATATATATAATATATATTAAATATATTTATTGTAAAAAAATATAATTTTATTAAAAAATATTTCAAATAAAAATTGTATGGTTTCAAAGCGGATAATGATTTGACCTTGACTAGTTGTTTGAAGGTCATTTAACAGTCATGTGTTTTTTAAATAGTCATTTTTTTAAAATCAACCTCACATTATTCTGCATAAAGTTAGAAAGGTAAGAAGGCAAATAGTTTACGAGATATTTTATGGGACACCCTGTATATCCATTAATGTTGTTAAAAAAAAATAATATATACCAATGTAAATTGACTGCTGAAGTGATTACAGTTTTTGTTCATCAAATGATAGCGATCTCCTCTAAAATCTTTCCCCAACTCTGTAATAATCCTTGAAACGTCTTCCTCTGTGAAATCTGTATATCCAATATGAACGGATTGTCTATAAAACAAAAAAATTGACATAACTATGAGATTCACATTATATGACATATTTGAACGCATATTTATCTGTTTAAACATATTTATCTGTTTAAAGAGAAATCTTTTTTTATGTTTATATAAAAAAAAATTAAAAATTGCACCTATATCTAAATTGTTCGCCTAATTCTTCAGCGACCCTAGGTGTGATTTCAAAAATGCCACTTCTTGGTTGTGCGTGTCCACCATATGCATATTCTGTAATAGAAATACACATTTCAAAAATCCTTATTTCACACATAATTCATAATTCTTGAAAATATATATATATATATATATATATATATATATATATATATATATATATACATATATACCTGTTCCATATATTTCCACTCCTGAATGAAACACACCAAGACCAATAGGTGTAGTGTATTCATTTATCCAATACTACAACAGAACATATTAATATATTTAAAAAATTTCTTATAATGCAAATAATGCAATTAATTGCAAATAAAAATATAAATATTTCTAATCGTCGAGCCAATTAACATAAGTATTAAAAATATAAAATTTTTTTAAATTTTTATATAAAAAATTATAATAAATTATAATAAATTATAATAAATTATATATATTTTATATAAAAATTATATAAAATATTTAAAAAAATTTGTAACAATTACAATAATAAGTAAGTCTTTTAATAATATTTATTTTACTTGTGATATGTGATTATATAAATATGATGACTTACCATATCATAAACATTAAGAATGATTGGTTCACGTGCCATTTTTGGGATCAATTCCTCACTATCTTGCGGATAACCCAAACAACTAGGGAAAGAGAGATTACAATTAAGGCCCGAAGAAAACATCATTGGAGGCTTTGTAATCCGCAGAATATAGTTGATTAATATCCTCTCTCTCTCTCTTTGTTTCTCTAATACACCTAAGAAATAAATACAATCTTATTATTCTATAAAACTTCTATAAATAATATAAAAATATTATAACTATTATTATATTAATTGCTGCATATTTAAATAAGTACTATACATATTTGTTGTATTAATAATTGTATTGTTAACTGAATATTTAAAAAAGTATAATATATTATGTTCTAGTATAATATCATATTTCATATCCATCATATCAATTTCATTATTATAAATATTAGATAAATATTCTATTTTAATATATTCAAAAAAAATATAGGAGACACTTTGGGTATGAAAAGTGTTCCTTATTTTTTAATAGTATATTATAATTTTATTAAATTACAATATGTAATTATTAATTGATATAAATATTATAATTGTAACTAAAATATGCCTAATCCTGTACTGGCCCTATAACTTTTTCGTCAACAGATTAAAATATCTGAAAAAATGATATTACACTAATGATATCATATCATTCTAGAGATTAAGTTAGCAATTTAAAAGATGTGTTCATTAAGAAATATATTTTAACACGTTTAAAAACATAAAACTTTAAAAGATAACATAATGCTTTTATTTATCAATACTAGTGTCAAGTTGTAACTAAATAAGAATAATTTAATATTTCTCTATATATTATTCAATATTATTACAATATAAATAAAACAAATATAATCAAAAATATAAATTATAAATACAAATATAAATACATAAACTAAAATCTTTTATTTGGCTCTGATTCTCTGATATAAAATATTTTCAATTCATATATCATTGCATTAGCATAATAAATTAATTATATATATTTGTGTCTTCTTGTTATATACTTGATTAATATTTCCTACATTATATTATATATAACAATCATTACAACAGATTTATATAAATATAAATATGATATAATAGTATACCTTTGTACAGTTATAATGCAGGATCGACATTAGCATATATATAAATAGCTTGTATTTAATTAATAGATATACGTATATCCTTTTATTACCATAATATTATATTACTTCTATGTTTTAATTTCTATTTTGATTCCAATATGTTAATATTATATACTAATGGCTTCCTCGTTAACATTAAGTATTGCACATCATTCTGATATAATCATCGCCAACTGGAAAAATTTATTATTTATACATTCGTAACACAAAAATAATATTCTGCACGTAATATTAAGAATAATATATATATATAGGCTTCTTAATATTACTTATTCTTATTGTTAAGAGTATAGATATTTTTCAAAAAATATTAGATATTAATATGTTTAAATCTACTTTAATTACATAATAAATTACAGAAGTGAAGAATGCAATATTAAAGTGGAATGACATTCTGAATAAAATTCTTCAAAATGGTGCAAATTCAATATATCGATATGTTCAAATAACCTGCATCCACTTTAATTACAAAAGTGAGGAATGCAATTACAGCGAAATATTAATGATAACATTCGTAACACAAGAATATTCTTCATATAATATTAATAGGGTTCTTAAGGGAATGCTGGAGTGACTTGAGAAGTCAGTTGTTTTTTTCCTTTCTTATCAACAAAATATGAGGTTAAATAAACTATAAATCTATTTATTGACTATACGAATTGTTTTTTACCTAAAATTCGAACGCTTCGCTCTTTGTTAATATTAATACTTTAATTTGTACATGAGAAAGATTTATCAATCTGTATAGTCTCATATTTCTTGATTATAGAATTATGAATTCTTATTCTGTAATCAAGAAATATGAGACTATACAGATTGATAAATTTTTTGCCTATAGAAATAAAAGTATTAATATTAACAAAGAACAAAGCGGTCTAATTTTAGGTAAAAAACAATCCATATAGCCAATAAATAGATTTATAGTTTATTTAACCTCATATTTTGTCGATAAGATAAGACAACTGACTTCTCAAGACCACTTCAGCATCCCCTTAATATTGTTTTTATTGTTAAGAGTATAGATATTTTTTTTCCGATATCAATATGTTTAAATCTACTTTAATTGCACAATAAATTACAGAAATGAAGAATGCAATATTATAGTGGAATGATATTCTGACTGAAATTCCTCAAAATGGTGCAAATTCAACATATCGACATCCCATCGAATTTTGACACAACCATGCTGATACTTCATAATTTATAAATTTTTTAAATTTTATCATTCCCCTCTTCAAATGTCACTCACTCTTCGCTTGGCTTCCTGTTTTAACTAAGAGAGGTCTATCCGTTTCACTTGCACTTTTCGACCTCGGGTCTTTCGCTTGCTCACTCTTCAGCACTCGACTATGTATCCATCTCATCTCAATTGAAAGTTCTAAAAAAGAGTGCAAAGTTTTATCCGATGAAATCTATTTCACTTCGTGTCAACCTTCGAACTCAAGATGTGGGATGTATTGATATCGAAGCCGAGGATCGTAGATTTTTTATCGATGGTACTCCGATCATTTGATTATGATTCTGTTATGTTTTTACAAAATTCTCAATCGCTAGAAGAAAATGTTACACGAACGAGAGTCCTCGTACCACACAATTGCTTTCGTACGTGAACTTATGAATGTATATAGATGCAGCACTGGGCCACCCCTAGGGAGTTTTCCAGCAAGAAAGCATTGATAAACGCAAGTAACGTGATTGGTTGTCGAATAGAAAATTTTTTAAGTCCCCAGAATTTTTCTATCTAATGGCCAATCGCGTGACATTATTTTGTTAAGTATTTTTTGCTGGAAATAAAGATTGCCTTATTGATAAGGATAATATATTTTTTCTGTTATTTATAAATATAAAAAATTAAATTCTGTGAAGTTAGCCTACCAAAATTAGATTTTTGAAGTTTCAATAATTGGAATCAATAGTTGGTCTTTTATTGATCATTGTTGGTCATATTTTAGCTTTTGTTGGTTATTAGTTTGATTGTTATTAAAAAAATAAATATCAATGTAAAGTTAGCCTACTTAAATATAAATTTTAATAGATTTTAATTAATTATACGTCAAATCGATAGGAAATCGATTGTTGGTCCCAATTAATTATGTCTTTTTAGAAATGATTGTTGGTCGATTATTTACTAATTATAACAAAATAATTATTTTTCAATTGCTCACATATACTGCGCATGCTGTTTCCAACCATTAAGTTAGCTCTCTACAAATATATTATTCCGCGATCAGATTTGAGAAATGTACAATTAGATGAAACAGGTATTTTATACAAATACGTTTAAATTGACACATTTATAATTAGTATTAGTGTATTTATTAGGATTTTAAGTAATTGTACTAACGATATAAACTTTGTGTTGAGAAAATCAGTTATTAGAAAATTTATGGTTATTACAGGTGAAAAATAAAAAAAAATTATTATTGCTAAATAAAAAACAATTAAATTGTTATATTAATATTTCTTATTTTACAGATATTTGACTATGGCTTCACAAGCACGGACCAGGGAGCACCTTTTATTAACCTCAACCTGCTCCCGTTGACAACAGCGAGTATTGCTGATAGACAATTCCCACATCATCTGGTAGTTTTTCAATTAAAAGAGAAGTTGTTGACTATAAAAAGACCAAATTACAGCAGTGAGGATTTCGAGAAACTTATCAAATCTGAAGTGAATGCAAAACCAAACAAGACTCAATACAAAGTTTATATTGTTAGTACAATTACTTAAAATCCTAATAAATACACTAAGACTAATTATAAATATGTCAATTTAAACGGATTTGTATAAAATACCTGTTTCATCTAATTGTACATTTCTCTGATCGCGGAATAATATATTTGTAGAGAGCTAACTTAATGATTGGAAACAGCATGCGCAGTATATATGCGCATGCGCAGTATATGTGAGCAATTGAAAAATAATTATTTTATTATAATTAGTAAATAATCGACCAACAATCATTTCTAAAAAGACATAATTGGGACCAACAATTGATTTCCTATCGATTTGACGTATAATTAATTAAAATCTAGTAAAATTGTATATTTAGGTAGGCTAACTTTACATTGATATTTATTTTTTTAATAACAATCAAACTAATAACCAACAAAAGTTAAAATATGACCAACAATGATCAATAAAAGACCAACTATTGATTCCAATTATTGAAACTTCAAAAATCTAATTTTGGCAGACTAACTTCACAGAACTAAACAATTATATATTATATCCCAAGTAGTAAACTGACGTCTTAGTATTTTGGCTAATATATAGGATGAACGAATCCGTAATTCTTGGCCGGCCGATAGGCGTCTTCACCATGTTGCCTGTCGACCTTTAAGCGGAGAGCATACACTTTTGCATAAACGCATAAGCGTAAGCATAATAATCTTGATTGGTCTATAAACGTATGAAAAAGAAATTCAACTAATCGAATTTCTTATGCATATGCTTCTGCGCTTATGCAAGAGTGTGTGCTCCCCGCTTAAAGCAGAAGACAAATTAATAAAGCGAGCACGGAGCATTCGAAGCTGCAGAGCAGAGCAGTGGAGCAATGGAGAATGAAGCATATTTTTTTCTGTTTATCAACTATCACTAAAATATCAATATTGTGCTCGAAAATTAATTTCCTCATGGAAACTTATCTTTTTACAATAATCTGCATCTTGCACCATGATAGTGCTTTGTACCAAGTAGATTTGTGTCAACGCGCGCTTGCAATGATCAGGGTACTTATTACGGTTCTTTGGGTGAGTTTGCTCACGAGGTGAAAATCACAAAAGTGAGAGATTCACTAGGTTGTCTACGCTTCTATTGGTCAAAATCTAGTGAATCTCTCATTTTTGTGATTTTCATCTCGTGAGCAAACTCACCCAAATAACCGTAATAGATACCCAGGGAGTCAATTGTGTAATTTTTTCTAAAGTAGAAACGTGAAAAGTGAAAAATTTTCGCCAATCACGCATTGATTTAAAAAAAAAAATTGATGTGTGATTGGAAGAAATTTCTCACTTTTCACATTTTCACTTTAGAAAAAGTTACACAATCGACGTTCAGGGTACCTATTACGGTTATTTGGGTGAGTTTGCTCACGAGATAAAAATCACAAAAATGAAAGATTCACTAGATTTTAACCAATAGAAGCGTAGACAACCTAGTGAATCTCTCACTTTTGTGATTTTTACCTCGTGAGCAAACTCATCCAAAAAACTGTAATAAGTACCCTGAAGATAGCGGAAAAACCACGTGACTTCAAGAGCCAATCAAAAACGGTTCGGAGTTGGCGCATCTCATAGGTCTTTAGTAAACTCGGTAGTAAACTTACTGCCAACGCGAGTTCAGGGTATCGATTCTGTAACTTTTTCTAAAGTGAAAACGTGAAAAGTAAAAAGTTTTCGCTAATTGCCCATCGATTTCATTTTAAAATCAATGCGTGATTGGCGGAAATTTTTTACTTTTCACATTTTCACTTTAGAAAAAGTTACAGAATCGATACCCTGGGGGTCGATTGTGTAACTTTTTCGAAAGTGAAAAATTTCCACCAATCACGCATTGATTTTAAAATGAAATCGATGTGTGATTGGAAGAAAATTTTCACTTTTCACATTTTTACTTTAGAAAAAGTTATACAATCGACTCCCTGATTGGCTTTTGCTTTTCTGTTTTCTACAAAGATGTGAATCCGCCCTTAGATCGACATATACATATATGGATATTTTTATATCTCTTTTATAATTTATATTTTTTTTTATAATTATGTTTACATAAGCAATCTTAAAAATAATATTTGAAAATTATCTAAATGAATTGCCATATGTTATTTTTTATCCAGATATATTTAAAACAAAATCATCATCTTATCTAAAATAAATAATTTACTTATTTTTATCTCATCTTTATCTAGCTAATTTTAAGATCATCTACACACAACACTGTTTAGAATTTACATTTTTTTATAACAATTTATTTTTACATAAACAACCTTAAAAATAATATTATCTCTGAACGTTATCTAGATGAAATCGCTTTATAATTTTATCTAGATATATTAATTTATTAAAACGAAGTCTCTTCATCTTATCAAAGATAAATTTACATATTTTTATTTCATCTTTATCTAGCTAATTTTTAAATCAGCTAAGCACAACACTGGATAAGGAATAAAGATATGCATAATAGAGAAAATATTAGGAATAGGAATTTATAATAAAATCGATAACTCTGATCTACACAAATACAAATTTGGATATAAAAAACTTTTAATTAAGAGTATAAAAACCTTTTATACCTGAATTTGTATTTTGTATATTAGAATTTTTAATTTTATTTAACACTGAATATTTTAGTAAATAATATTTCATTATTTAATAATTATTTTATGATTTAAAATAATTCCTATTCCTAATATTTAATATTTTCTCTTAATTATGCATAGAACTATAGATCTATTGTACAATACAAAAGTATAAGCCATAGGAACAGGAAATAAAAAATGTTCCAATAAAAGCAGTTACATACATTAGTAGATAGTGATAGATATTATTTTCTATTTTGCATTAACAAGTACCGATAAAATTTTGTTTAAATGTAAAGTTGTAACAAATTAATATATAATTATCAATCAATGATTATTACTATTCACATGTGATATATTTTTACAATAAAAAACTCATAAATCTCATTAAAAAAATATAAATCTAATTAATTTTTGTATATATTTTTGTATATATACATAAATACATATTGATATTCTCTCATTTAGTTACATTTCTCATACATTTTTCACACATTTTAGATACTATTTTGCATAACAATATTATATATCTTTGTTTTTCAACGTAAATAATAAATATGAACGTTTACATTCTGAAATATCTGTAATATGTTGCATATCTTATGCAAACTTATCAAACTTGACAGTGTTTGTAGTCGTTTATTTGGGTTCACTCCATTTTTTTGGCACTTCGTGTTTTCCAGGCAACCAGTAGATTCCAAGAAAAGAATAAGGAGAAAAAATGAACTTGTGATGCTAAAAGAATAAATGCATACCAAAGTACGCCATATGGTAGATCCTGAAAAATAAATTATATAACATTAGTACAAAGTTTGTTTTTGCTGAAAATCTAAAACCAAAACTATTTTTTCTTAATGAACAAATAAATTATGTTTCTTTTTTTTCCAGGGCCGGTTGTTCCAACTCTTGGTAAGTTTTATCCAACAAGTAGCATATCTTTGTCTCTTTTTTTAGAACTTATCTGAAGAGAAATGAAAATATGCAATCTGTCAGGTAAAACTTACCGAGAAGTTGGAAAAATCAGCCTTAAGGGAACTAGGACAGTAATATCTCACAAAATATGAGATTCTTTCCAATTTAAGTCTTATTTCACAGGTCTTCACGCACAAACATCCGTGTTGGGCTTTTACAGCCAATCTTATTTCAAGTTATTATTCAATATTGAGCCGTACAGTATGTTATTTCCCTTTTTTGTTATACTGTTACTTAAGATAGTACAAAGTGGAAACAAACATTTAATTTTTAAACTAATAAACAGTGTTCTTAATTAAATTATTTAGGAGTTTTTTTACTAATGCCTCCAACATTTGATTCTTATTAGCCTTTTTTAATACCTATATTGAATAAATAGTCTTGCAAATATCAAATTAAATAAAATTAAATTTGACAATTTCATTTAATAAAACATTTAGTCAACTAGTTAAGTTAGTTAATTTTTTAACTTTTTTTTCAACTTTTAACTAATTAACTAGTTATTACTCAACCCTGACTAAAGTTGACAACTCCAAATATATAAAAATAAAAATAATACCTTCCACAAAAAAATATCAGCAGATTCACCCACAGTTAAGTATGCCCAGACATCCTTAAAATAATATACAATAGCATATATCAGTGAACCATAACCTAGTAAAACGATTCCTATCATATATCTCTGCAGTGTTTTAATTTTATTTCTTTTAATCGCTGAGAGAGCGAGAAAAGATAATAACAAACTAGTGCACCATATATATTCCCACCATAATGGCTAAAATAGAAAAAATAAATTAATTAGCTGACAAGAAGATTTACATTATGAGTGAAGAGAAAATATGTAGATTTATCACATTTTTTTCAATATATGTAAAATTTATCAATCAAAGATATCTGATACTTAATAATTTTCTTAGATTTACTTAAAATATCCAATAAAATATAAAGCATGATTGGTCTAAATTCTACAAATTTACAAGATATATATTTATTATACCTGTGGTATTTGTAGCTCTTCTACCTCTAAGATAAATATGTCTAGGTAATCTAATATATCTGCAGAAAGTTTAGCAAGCATGACAAAAAATAACAAGTAGTGAAAAAATATACAATACTTCAGTCTTGATTTATTTGTTGCACTGAAAGTAAAAATATTTTAACCAGAGATAAAAATTGCAGGAATTTTTATATGTATATTTATATACTATACATAAGCTTTTTTTATAGATTAAAATAATTAATGAATCAATATAAATCTACTTCTAAAGTTAAAGTATTTAATTAATATACAGTAACAGATTGTACTCTAAATATTTCAGTGCTAGCTTGTTAAAATGTAATTAGTAGAAAAAAATTATCGAATCATTCAATTGATTCGTAAATTTCAAAAATTCAAAAATTATATATTTATTTTTTAAAGATTTTCTCACCTAACTTGATAGTGTGTTGCAATCTTTTGCCTATGATTATAATCGCTTCCATCTGTTCCTAATGCTTGGGAAAGCGTCATTTTCGAAGCCATAATCGGAGTTTGTGCGGGAATCTTTTCCAAATACGAGATGAGGCTCGTTCGATCGGAGAACCGAAAGCCGAGGCAATTTATATCACAGCGTTCATCAGCGAATATATTTAACTATTTTTAAACTTTCCGCAGCAAACGAGAAAATGAGAAGGTCTTGTGTCTTGGAATACCAAATAATACCTAGTGCGAATGTTAGTTTCACTTCAGTGAACTTGTGGCGCCTCGGATTATTTAGAGTCCCTAAAATCCTAGAAATTATTGTCAGAGTCGCAAAGTCCCTAGAAATTCCAATCGGAAAAGGAGATAGATATTATTTCTGCTCTTATTGGTGGATATTTTCTATTTCTTATTCCTATTGCTTGTTGGCTGGCATCGTGCAAGGGACTATATTTGAATAAAAAATTGCATAAAAAAATATAAAAAATAAAATATATAATAAAATAATAAATAAAATAAATAAATAATAAAATAAATAAAAAAAATAAATAAAGAAAATAAATAAAAATAAAATAAATAAAAAATAAAATTTAAAAAGCAAAAAGGCTTGTTATATACAATACAACAATTAAAACAATACAATATAAGACCAATTTACGAGCAAATAAATAGGTGTAATAAAATAAATTCAAATTTATTAGTAAATCTTAAACTTAACTTCTTACATAAATTAAAATTTGAACTAAAATTCTTTACATTATCTTAAAGTAAACGTTTCGATTTATCTAGTCTTCTTCAGTACAATAATCAATCTATCTTCACATAAACTAAATTAATTAAATTGGTATATCAAAAGTTCAAATTAAGTTTAAATTTTAATTTATGTAAGAATTTAAGTTCAAGATTTACTAATAAATTTGAATTCATTTTATCACACCTATTTGTTTGCTTGTAAGTTGGTCTTATATTGTATTGTTTTAATTGTTGTATTAAAAAATAAAAAATAAAAAATAAAAAATAAAAAATAAAAAATAAAAAATAAAATTAATGAAATAAATGAAATAAATGAAATAAATGAAATAAATGAAATAAACGAAATAAACGAAATAAACGAAATAAACGAAATAAACGAAATAAACGAAATAAACGAAATAAACGAAATAAACGAAATAAACGAAATAAACGAAATAAACGAAATAAACGAAATAAACGAAATAAACGAAATAAACGAAATAAACGAATAAACGAAATAAACGAATAAACGAAATAAACGAAATAAACGAAATAAACGAAATAAACGAAATAAATGAAATAAATGAAATAAATGAAATAAATGAAATAAATGAAATAAATGAAATAAATAAAATTATAGACCTGTATTCACAGTTGGTTCTTAGGGCCATTCTACAATAGATTGCAAATATCCTCGTTGCTAATTAACAATTGTCAATTGACCAATCAGAGCAAAGCGACTTGTCAGCTGATTGGTTAATCCGCAACTATCAACTAGCAACAAGAATATTTGCAACCTATTGTAGAATAGCCCTTATATTTAAGATCGTCTTAAGACCTCGTTCAATTAATCAAATGGCCGCATAGCATCTCTTGATTGATTGAACGAGATCTCAAGACAACAAGGTCCGTAGATAAATGACGAAAAGTGAAATAAGGTCGTCGCATTCATTGTTTCAGCATTGGAATTCAAAATGGCGCCGCCAATCCACCCACCAAACAGCTGTTCAACTACAGTTTTTTTCACTAAGGCTTAGGGTGCGATTACATGGACGCGCGGAAACGCGGAAACGCGGAAACGCGGAAGAGAAAGTAACTAAACTTTACTAGAGTCCCGCATTTCCGCGCGTTCCGTTCCGTCTGTTTTGATTGCCTTATATTACATGAAGCACATTTTGAGCGGAAAAGCGGAACGGTATAGTGACAAATAGACATTTGTATTAATTTTTTAAATTTATATTTACTTAATTCATTGTAATTCCCTTTAATATGTTCATCTTTTCAACTTATCTATTGAATACAAGCATTTTAATCAATAAATATAGTTAAATATTAATATTTTATAATTCCCCGTTCCGCTTTTCCGCTCAAAATGTGCTCCATGTCACAGATTAATAGACAGATCGCCAAAGGTCTGGATGAAGGAGAGACCAGCATTTCTCACTGATTTCAGCGCCATATCGTAGTAGCGGTCAATGCAGTAACTATTAATACGTTCCCAAGATAAGAGCGTCTCATGCTCATGAACTCGTCCGGCGGCATGTACGAGATTTATCTTTTCGTAGCGTTCGCGTATTTCGGAAAGGACAGAATTTTATGATGTTATAAATAAATAAATAAATAAATAAATAAAATATTAACCTGACCTATTATAATTATTTTTTAATAAATGTTTCATTATTATTATCATCTAAGTCTAAGTCGTTTAATTAATTTTTAGTTTTTTAATAATTAATTTAATTTATTCTAATCATTTTAATATGTGAAAAATACTAATACGTATACGTTTTATAATGAATTAATATATTTCGAGAGTCGAATTATATATTTTTAATAATATAAAAGTGTTCAAAAATTATATTTGACTTTTAATTTTAATTATTTTAGCAAAGAGTTCCGAAATCTCTTACACACATAATAGGGATTTTGTTCATCCATATAATTCGCAATTAAGTATATATGTTAATTATTAATTTTAATAAAATACAAAATTAAAATTAAAGGTCAAATATAATTTTTGAACATAAATATATTTAATTCGTTATAAAACGTATACCCGTGATAGTATTTTTCTCGTACAAAAATAATTAGAACAAATTAAATTACTCATAAAAAATAAAAAAATAATTAAATAATTTATATTATATATGATAATAATAAAACATTTTATAAAAAAAACAGATTCAATAAATATAAGTATATATATAACATGTACTTATATTTATTGAATCTGTTTTTTAATAAAATGTTTTATAAGCTTAGAAAACTTGACTTTGACGTAACTAGCAAATTTTATTTAATTATTTCACGACGGTTTGACGTAATAAAATGTTTTATTATTATTATATAAAATATAAGTTTAAATTCTTTAATTAATTTTTAATCTTTTATGATTAATTTAATTTACTCTAATTATTTTTGTACGAGAAAAATACTATCATGGGTATACGTTTTATAATTAATTTAATATATTTGTGTTTAAAAATTATATTTGACCTTTAATTTTAATTTTTATTTTATTAAAATTAATAATTAACATATATACTTAATTGCGAATTATATGGATGAAAAAAATCCCCATTATGTGTGTAAGAGATTTCGGAACTCTTTGCTATAAAATAATTAAAATTAAAAGTCAAATATAATTTTTGAACACTTTTATATTATTAAGAATATATAATTCGGTTCCCGAAATATATTAATTCATTATAAAACGTATACGTGATATTATTTTTCTCATATAAAAATGACTAGAATAAATTAAATTAATTATTAAAAAACTAAAAAGTAATTAAACGACTTAGACTTAGATGATAATAATAATGAAATATTTTATTAAAAAAAGATTCAATAACTAGTAGGTCAGGTTATAATTTTTTATTTATTTATTTATAACATTATGAGCTATTAAGCTCATCATCTCGTTCGCTCTCTGTCTTGCTTTCATTCGGCAAGTCACAAACGATATATGATACTCGTATGTTCCTACTTCAACTCTCGAGAATCTGAAACAAACGAAACTCGTGTCCAATATACAGGGTGTCCGGTAACTAACAGACCAATGATTACAAATGGATTCTTTGGTCAATTTGGGAACGATTTTTCCTCAGCGAAAATGTCGAAAAAGGTCATCATTTTTTACAACTTTCCAATCTTTGTCATTATGTATCTTTATAACTAAGCCTTAAATTAAAATTTTATTATAGTAAACTCTACCTGAAATTAACTGAAGAATGTAATTATGTTAGACTTTTAACTCCAAAACGTTTAGTTTTCAAAAAACCTATTTTTTTCAATCGCTTATAACTCGAAAATTATTGACTTCTCAACATTTTTGCTAAGGAAAAATCGTCTCCAAATTGGCCAGAGAATCCGCCCTTAATCATTGGTCCGTTAGTTACCGGACACCTTGTATATATTATATAAAAGTGTATAGCACGTCAGAAGCTTGTGAGCTTACAGCGATAAGTAAAAACAATTGCGTATTTATTTCATTGCGTTTATCTGTTTAAACGCGCGCTTTAATTTTTCCAACGTTTTTGCCTGTTTATATTTTAAAGGTCCTCTCTTCTAAAAATCTTGTTTTAAAGATCTTCTCCGCGAGCAAAATTCGAAAACATAAATTATTTAATATTTTTACTTTATTATTTGTAAATCCTCGGTAATTTCAAAATTTTTCTATTTGCAAATTATTAATTTTCTATTGCAAATTAATTTTATCACAGACTTTACTCTTACTCCCATTGCACTTTCGTTTGCGGTTTTCAGTATACGATTTTTTATCGTAGTTACTGCAAATTATTATTGTGAATTATACTTGTGCAGTGATTTGAAGAATTTACAATTTCGTTGAAATTGTTGATTTTTCAAAAAAATTACGAGATTCGCGGAAATTGCGTGCTTTCTTGGCATTTTCCGTTCGCGGCAGGCGGTTTATTTTTGATTGTTGCAAGTGTTTTTGTTTTTTTTTTTTATTAAAATAGATAATAATAATGTGAAATAAATCACGATATTTGACAGATATGTGCATATATATAGAAATTGTAATAATAATAATATTATATCATAAAATTGTAAATTGTTTCAATTTTTTATAGACTGCGATAAAAGATTTTACATTTGGATAAGAAACTGCGGTAAGTAAAAATATAAAATTCTTGAAAACGTACCAAAAATATTTGATAACGTAAAAAGGTGAACTTTGAAAAATAAGGAACTTAAAAATTGCACTAATAAATGGGCTATATGTGAGCCGTGCGCGGATGTAAGGTGTGTTATATCGAAATTTAATTAATAGAATTGAGAATTAATCCCAATTTTAAGTCTTACAAATGTCCAAGCTAATTTTTTGTACCTCGTGTACATTTTTGAAAGTTATATCGAAAAATTAAATTTCAATATGCGTCTTACATCTCACATTTCGCATACGGCTCACATATAGCCTATTTATCTCTTATACTTTATTTCAACCCTTATAGAAATTTATTACTAGTAACGCCAATTTATCACTTATTTCGAGTAATTAATCACTTTTATTTCGAATACTTAAATTACTGTATATTATAGTATTTTAAATACTCAAAATAAGTGATTAATTGGCGTAGTGATAAATTTCTACAAGAGAATAAGGAGCCTTTAAATTCTTAATGTAAAAAATTTCAAGTAATTTTCTTTAATAAAATTTAATTAAAAAATTTAATTAAAAAATTTTTGAACAGTGTTATATCACATTTAAAATTGTGATTATTTCAATAAAAAAACATTTTAATAAAATGCCAAGAAAGCACGCAATTTCCGCGAATCTCGTAATTTTTTTGAAAAATCAACAATTTCAACGAAATTGTAAATTCTTCAAATCACTGCACAAGTATAATTCACAATAATAATTTGCAGTAACTACGATAAAAAATCGTATACTGAAAACCGCAAACGAAAGTGCAATGGGAGTAAGAGTAAAGTCTGTGATAAAATTAATTTGCAATAGAAAATTAATAGTTTGCAAATAGAAAAATTTTGAAATTACCGAGGATTTACAAATAATAAAGTAAAAATATTAAATAATTTATGTTTTCGAATTTTGCTCGCGGAGAGGATCTTTAAAACAAGATTTTTAGAAGAGAGGACCTTTAAAATATAAACAGGCAAAAACGTTGGAAAAATTAAAGCGCGCGTTTAAACAGATAAACGCAATGAAATAAATACGCAATTGTTTTTACTTACCGCTGTAAGCTCACAAGCTTCTGACGTGCTATACACTTTTATATAATATATACAAGGTGTCCGGTAACTAACGGACCAATGATTAAGGGCGGATTCTCTGGCCAATTTGGAGACGATTTTTCCTTAGCAAAAATGTTGAGAAGTCAATAATTTTCGAGTTATAAGCGATTGAAAAAAATAGGTTTTTTGAAAACTAAACGTTTTGGAGTTAAAAGTCTAACATAATTACATTCTTCAGTTAATTTCAGGTAGAGTTTACTATAATAAAATTTTAATTTAAGGCTTAGTTATAAAGATACATAATGACAAAGATTGGAAAGTTGTAAAAAATGATGACCTTTTTCGACATTTTCGCTGAGGAAAAATCGTTCCCAAATTGACCAAAGAATCCATTTGTAATCATTGGTCTGTTAGTTACCGGACACCCTGTATATTGGACACGAGTTTCGTTTGTATCAGATTCTCGAGAGTTGAAGTAGGAACATACGAGTATCATATATCGTTTGTGACTTGCCGAATGAAAGCAAGACAGAGAGCGAACGAGATGATGAGCTTAATAGCTCATAATGTTATTAATAAATAATAACATAAATAAATAAATAAATAAATAAATAAATAAAAAATTATAACCTGACCTACTAGTTATTGAATCTTTTTTTAATAAAATATTTCATTATTATTATCATCTAAGTCTAAGTCGTTTAATTACTTTTTAGTTTTTTAATAATTAATTTAATTTATTCTAGTCATTTTTATATGAGAAAAATAATATCACGTATACGTTTTATAATGAATTAATATATTTCAGGAACCGAATTATATATTCTTAATAATATAAAAGTGTTCAAAAATTATATTTGACTTTTAATTTTAATTATTTTATAGCAAAGAGTTCCGAAATCTCTTACACACATAATGGGGATTTTTTTCATCCATATAATTCGCAATTAAGTATATATGTTAATTATTAATTTTAATAAAATAAAAATTAAAATTAAAGGTCAAATATAATTTTTAAACACAAATATATTAAATTAATTATAAAACGTATACCCATGATAGTATTTTTCTCGTACAAAAATAATTAGAGTAAATTAAATTAATCATAAAAGATTAAAAATTAATTAAGGGGTTATACCTACCTGCAAACTTCAAAAAAATCGATTTTTGGATTTTGATATTTTCTTAAAGTACATACTTTCAAAAATATTCCCTGCAAATTTCAAGTCGATTCGACAAAAATTAACGAAGTTATGTGAGTTTAAAGGTATACTGGTGTGAACGTATCCTCCTGTTTAGAAGCAGGGTACAGAAACGGGTCTCAGGTATCGAACGGCAGCTGCGACGCGGACAAAAGCGGTCTCTATACAAAGCCAAAATATATATATATAAATAATATATATAAATATATATAAATATATATATAAATATATTATTTGGTTGTGAACTTAATTTGAAACTTCAAATGCGTTTTTCTCAAAACAGCATTTTTAAAATCGGTGACCAAAATATCTCGAAAACCGCTGCATCGATTGAAATAAAATTTGGTAGACATCTTTAATACTAAAAAATCTAGTGCCCGATCGTGGCTTTTGTTTTTTCGTTGCGTATTTTTTTTTTAATAATAAAAAAACGAGCGAATTTTTGGTAGCAAAATCATACCTTCAAATTTGAACAGCCGCCATTTTGTCGCAAATTAATTTTTCAAAAAAATGAACGATCGGGCACTAGATAATCTTATATATTAACTAAATTTCTCGGGTTTTTTGATTTCTGGTAAACCAGTTCAAAGTTAGAGTGGTCACCGCAAAACGCTTTTCAAAAAACTGCTTCTGGAAGATTAAGAATATCTTTTTTATTTATCAACATTTTGCAATAAAAAAAATACTAAATAATCTTTGAAATATATATATTTGAAAACATAAATGTTCCTTTCCAAAGCACTTCAAATATTTAAAAAAAAAATTCCCAAAAATACGTGTTTTTCAGACCTTGCAGGTAGGTATAACCCCTTAAAGAATTTAAACTTATATTTTATATAATAATAATAAAACATTTTATTACGTCAAACCGTCGTGAAATAATTAAATAAAATTTGCTAGTTACGTCAAAGTCAAGTTTTCTAAGCTTATAAAACATTTTATTAAAAAACAGATTCAATAAATATAAGTACATGTTATATATATACTTATATTTATTGAATCTGTTTTTTTTATAAAATGTTTTATTATTATCATATATAATATAAATTATTTAATTATTTTTTTATTTTTTTATGAGTAATTTAATTTGTTCTAATTATTTTTGTACGAGAAAAATACTATCACGGGTATACGTTTTATAACGAATTAAATATATTTATGTTCAAAAATTATATTTGACCTTTAATTTTAATTTTGTATTTTATTAAAATTAATAATTAACATATATACTTAATTGCGAATTATATGGATGAACAAAATCCCTATTATGTGTGTAAGAGATTTCGGAACTCTTTGCTAAAATAATTAAAATTAAAAGTCAAATATAATTTTTGAACACTTTTATATTATTAAAAATATATAATTCGACTCTCGAAATATATTAATTCATTATAAAACGTATACGTATTAGTATTTTTCACATATTAAAATGATTAGAATAAATAAAATTAATTATTAAAAAACTAAAAATTAATTAAACGACTTAGACTTAGATGATAATAATAATGAAACATTTATTAAAAAATAATTATAATAGGTCAGGTTAATATTTTATTTATTTATTTATTTATTTATTTATAACATCATAAAATTCTGTCCTTTCCGAAATACGCGAACGCTACGAAAAGATAAATCTCGTACATGCCGCCGGACGAGTTCATGAGCATGAGACGCTCATCTTAGGAACGTATTAATAGTTACTGCATTGACCACTACTACGATATGGCGCTGAAATCAGTGAGAAATGCTGGTCTCTCCTTCATCCAGACCTTTGGCGATCTGTCTATTAATCTGTGTTACAGTCGGATGTCAAAACGTAAATGATTGTCCAATGAAAAAATTTTGTTTCCGAAAAAGAAATTTTTTCATTGGACAATCGCTTGCGTTCCGACATCCGACTGCGACATACGACGTATTGTAAAACCGTCCTACTACTTCGTACAACACACACCGACATATCACACATAAAATATAAAGCGGGGAGCACACACTCTTGCATAAGCGCATAAGCATATGCATAGGAAATTCGATTGGTTGAATTTTTTATGCATACGTTTATAGACCAATCAAGATTCTTATGTTTACGTTTATGCGCCTATGCAAAAGTGTAGGTTTGTTCGCGTCGCATGCCCTAACTTGCTCTTTTTTACTTCAATGAGCTCGTATTGGTCCAATTCGAGGAGCGCACCAATACGAGCGCATTGGAGTAAGAAGGAGCATGTTGGGGCATGCGACGTGAACAAATCTTGTGTGCTCCTCGCTTTATGCAAGAGTCTGTGCTCCCTGCTTAAGAATGCACTATGAATACCGTCCATAAAATAAATAATAAAAAATTAAATAAATAATAAAAGATTAAATAAATAATAAAAGATTAAGTAAATAATAAAAGATTAAATAAATAATGAAAGATTAAATAAATAATAAAATAGAAGTCCTTAAAATCCCTAGTCTCTAGACTTTGTAGGGACTTTTAGTGACGTCATCTTTGTATGACACTGCCCTCTAGTATATTTTATGTGCAATTACTATCAAAATTCACACAGTTTGCATGTAGAAACGTCAGTACACCTGTGTATGTTCTATATCGTCACGTCGGAATTTGATATCAACCTGGAAAGACAGGTTATTTTCATGCGTGCATCCGGAAACTTACATATGTGAACTTATCGATATTGTTGAAACTTGGAGTTTCAGAGTTTTCCCGATTTGTTTTAAAGAAACTGGATAAATACGATAAATACGAGATATTTTGTCGCTACATCATTAGTTTTACATAATTCGAGGTGAGCCTACTCTTTAAATACGCTCACAATTTTCAGAAATTACAGTATCTACACAAGCTTATCTACAGCATTTTTTGGTGCAATTTCGCTTCTGATAAGAAAAAAAGATTGACAGATTGCGAACACGTGATTTCCTCAACTTGTATAATTTTTCGATGTGAATTTTTGACGTATCGAGAGAACGGCAGGAGTATTTGACATCGAGTTGCACGACGGTGATGCCACAAATCAAGACGAATCAGATGACGATGTAATCGAAAACAGAGAGGTAAAGAAATATAATTCTTGTAAAATTTAAATTATATTTATAATAGTGATATGCTTTGATTTCCCCCTCCCCTGATAGCAAGTTTACGTCATTTTGACGTCGTAGTAAAACCGACGTCATCAAATGTCAAAATGACGTCAATCAACAATTATGACGTCAGTTTGACGTTTAATGACGTTATTTGACAGACATCAATTTGGCGTTCAATAACGTCGTTCGATAGTTATGACGTCAGTTTGACGTTTAATGACGTCATAGTTGTCAAACTGGCATCATCAAATGTCAGACTGACGTAATTCGATGATTATGACGTCAGTTTGCTACTTGGGTCTTCTCTCTCTTCTCTCCCATATATATATATATATATATATATATATATATATGTATATATTCATTTTTAGGAGGAATATAATCATGCAGCAACCGTAAGCACTCTATTAGAGTAAGTATTTTGGTTGTATTTGATTTGGAGAATAATTGAAAATCATTGAAAATCGTTAAATTACTCTTCAGATCCGAGAATTTGGAGAGAGTTCAATTGTCGGAGCAGAATGTGAACCCTGGTCAAGAGAAAGCTGGTCCACAGGACTTCGAATTATGCAAGATCCTGGGAGAGGGCGGTTACGGGAAGGTCTTCCAAGTCAGAAAGGTCACTGGCAAGGACAAGGGCAGCATCTTTGCTATGAAGGTACTGCGCAAGGCGTCTATTATACGAAATCAGAAGGACACAGCTCACACCAAGGCCGAGAGAAATATCTTAGAGGCGGTCAAGCATCCGTTCATCGTGAACCTCATGTACGCTTTTCAAACCGGTGGCAAGCTGTACTTGATCCTGGAGTATTTATGTGGTGGGGAGCTTTTCACCTACCTCGACCGAGAGGGTATCTTCCTGGAGGACACAGCCTGCTTCTACCTGTCCGAGATCATACTAGCGCTCCAGCATTTGCACAATCAGGGAATCATTTACAGGGACTTGAAGCCGGAGAATATCTTGCTCGACGCCGAAGGCCACGTCAAGCTAACGGACTTCGGTCTCTGCAAAGAGCATATACAGGAGGGCACGGTGACGCACACATTTTGCGGCACGATAGAGTACATGGCGCCGGAGATCCTGACCCGGAGCGGCCACGGTAAAGCGGTAGACTGGTGGAGTCTGGGCGCCCTGATGTTCGACATGCTTACAGGAATGCCGCCGTTCACCGGCGACGACAGGAGGAAGACCATCGAGAAGATCTTACGCGGCAAGCTAAGTCTTCCGCAGTATTTGACCCCGGACGCCCGCGATCTCATACGGAAGCTCTTGAAGAGGCAGGTCGCCCAGAGACTGGGCTCCGGCTTGGAGGACGCCGAGCAGATCAAGAACCACAACTTCTTCAAGCATATCAATTGGCAGGACGTGATCGCGCGGAAGCTGGACCCGCCGTTTAAACCGGCCCTAAAGAGCGCCGACGACACGTCGCAGTTCGACGAGCAATTCACCGCTACGGTGCCGGTGGATTCCCCGGTGGAAAGCACTCTCAGCGAATCGGCGAACATGATCTTTCAGGGCTTCACGTATGTCGCGCCGAGCGTCTTAGAGGAGATGTACGCGCAGCCGAAGGTCGTGAACGCCAGGAGCCCGCGTAGGACACTGTTGAACAATCCTGGTTTTGGTGCGGCGACCGGTTTGCACAGTTTCTCGTCACCCAAACTGATGGACGTTCACTTACACCCGTCATTAGACTTTCAGCAGCAGCACAGGCAGCGCGCGATGGGCTCCAACAGCGTCGAGGACACCGAAATGGTGGATCTCGCTACCCAGCCACCGAATCGTTTATAGTGCTGCAAAGCGTTATCGACTTCCGAACGTAAACTGTGAACGGAAGAAGTATAGTCCGTGAAGAAGCTGTTCCTCGTTTTCGCTTGTCGGGTGTCGATGGCGAACGATAAACAGAATTATATTTAGAGCACAAATTTAATATTATATATAGGGTGTTCCATTTTAATCAATCATCTCCTATAATTTTTTTTTTATTATACATACAGCAAATGCTTCAAACGAAAGTTGTTTGAGTTGAAGGGAGACAAATGATGTCACTACAGATTCTTTTTTAAAGGGAATCACCATATATTTTTAATATAAATTGATTCCTCGAAGTTATCATTTTGTCATATTTAAATATCAAAAACTATTCATTTTTTGACCTTATAATTTTTTATGCAGAAAATTGCAAGAAATTAATTTATATAAAAAAAATATGGTAATTAAAATTTTAAAAAACGTAATTGACCTTCATATGACCTTGAAAAGCGTCCTTTAGAAAAGAATCAGTAGCACCATTTTCTGTCTTCTTTCAAATTAAACAATTTTATTTGAAACATTTTGTTGTACAATAAAAAATTACAAAGTTATGGGCGCAATTAAAATAGAACAGCCTGTCCATATATATATAGTAAAAAATTAATAATATTGAGCGGCCTCCTCGATATGTAAACTATTTCGAAACAACCGAATGTTTATTCGCAATGCAAGAAAAAAAAGAATATATCTTTTTTTTTCATGTAAATAATACATGCCAAGAATAAGTACATTCTTTAGAGAGACAAATTTATGGCATTAATGAGACATTTACAAGCAAAATTCAGTTCAAATCTGAAAATATTATATTATTATAGTATAATAAATACAAATATACCACACACAATCATATCACTTACAACAATTTGCTAGCAATAGAGTTTCTTATAGTATATATAAATAGTACATTTAATTAATAGTTTATATATATATATATAAAGTAACGAGTGCTTTAAAGTATTAGAATAAAAAATATATATATTATAGAGAAAAAGTTATTTTGTTTGTTTTTTCATTTTAAAAATATTGTACAATCGAATCTTTTTGTATTTTTAAAATCCTGCCATTTTCTAATTTTTTATTTTTATTGCTCTGGAATTAAAATTAATTTGTTGATAAGTAAAACACTCTTGAACGTACATTTTGTGCGACAATATATATTTTCTAATTATTCTTCAATAATTCCTTTTTCTTGCAATATATATAGAAAACATGTGTGTGTATGTATGTATGTGTGTGTGTGTGTATAAAAGATAAGCTATATTTGTGTATCAATTCTTGTTTATAATTGCATAATTCTTGAATAATTCTACATTCTGGTTTATGTATCCTGGATATTGTAATGATTTATACTTATATAAGATAAGATCATCAGGAATTCTTATACAAGAAATAAAATCCGCGATTTTTTTGTTTTGCAATTATATTTAATGCAAATATTATAATTATTATATTTAATGCAAATATGTATTCCCAGAACAATTTACAATTCCTATCACAATTTTTATTATTGTGAAGAAGTTTGTTTTAACAAAAGCAGAAAGAAAAAAATGGAAATTTTACATTGTATTGTAAGAAGTCAATTTTTTTTTACCAATTTTGTCCAGAGCAACAATGTATGTTGTATTTAAAAAATAGCATTTCTCTATAAATAATAGAATTCTAATAGAATTAATTGCAATTGTTATATCATTTTAACAGTATGAAATAGCAGTGTAAAAATGTTTCAATTATAATATAAATGTATTCTCGTTTTATCTATTTACTTATACACACATATAAACACACACACACACATATATATCTAGGTAGCATACGTCATTAAACGCCGAATTACGTCAGTTTGCTACTTGGATATATATATTTATAGGATGTTTTATTTTAATTTTTCCATGCGAATATTTAAAATTAAACGAAATACGAAAAAAAAGTTTAATCAGAAGTTGTAGGATTTCTAGGGGGAAAGAAATTGGCGCTAATGACTTATCCTAGTGGGCGATTTTCAAGATCATTTGAAGGTCATTTATGATTTATATACAAAAATTGAAGTAATTTCATAAGTAGTTGTAAAAAAACATGAGGCAATTCCATAAATAGTTTAAAAAAAACTTAGATGACCTTCAAATAATCTTGAAAAATGTCCTTTAAGAAAGTCAATAACATCGTAATTTCTTTTCCCCTCAAAATTCTACAATTTCTATTCAACCTTTTTTTCCTAGATTTGTCTGAGGAAATTAAAATAAAACATCCTATAAATTAACATAATTAATGAATTAATTGTATATATAGCTGTCGATCCAATAATTACTTCCTAAAATTATTATATAGTATTGTATTGCATTAAAAGTGCAATTTATTTGCAAAAATGATTATGCAAACAGATTTCAAAATGCCCAAGTGTTCAAAGCCATTCAAAATATGGCTAACATTTTACACATACACATACACATATAAAATATACTTTGTGCAACCGGCGCGCGAAAAGTCGCCCTTTACGCACATGATGGGATTTTAGAAAGGGCTCTCTTTCCACGCACCGGTCACACAAAATATCGTAGCCAACATGTGCGGGTCATAAATCGGCCGATCGTGCGGATTGTCACACTCGGCTTCGCCTCGTGCACCAAACTTCCGCACTCTCGGCCGATTTACGATCCCCCGCACTTGTTAGCTAAATATACTATTGGTACATATATGTAAAAACATATATGCAAAGCCAGATTGTTATTGAACTAACTATATTATACAAAATATGAAAATAAAGTAAAGGAAAAATCATTGACTTTTCGAATAATATAATGCGCCATACAGGAAAAAAAGGAATCTAATAACATCTGTAATATACATATATGTATATTGCTAATGGTTCCATGTATCATCTTTGTGAAAAAAGATATATATATATATATATATATATATATATATATATATATTATATATATTAAGATTATACGCAATTATAAGATTATAAGAAATCAATAACATGTTAACGCGCTTAATTGATTTGTAAAAATAAAATGCATGCTATTACAATAAAACTTATTAATGTTTGTATTACACAAGTGGTTACTAGAAATGTTTCAATTATTGAATAAAAACATAATTAATAAATTTAAATTGTTTAGCGTCGATCCAATAATTATTCCCTAAAAATTATTAGTATTGTATTGCTTTAAAAGTGAAATTTTATTTAAAAAAAATGATTATGAAAAAAGATTTCAAAAGCCAAGTGTTCAAACCCTTTCAAAATAGGGCAAACTTTTTAAACAACACATACACAATAAAATATACTTTGGAAGGGCCCGCCAAAAGTCCCCCTTTACGCACATAGGGATTTTAGAAAGGGCCCCTTTTTTTTCCCACGCACTGGTCCACAAAATATCGTAGCCAAAGTGGGGTTAAACGGCCGATGTGCGAGTAAAATCGGCTCCCCTCGTGCACCAAATTTCCCGCACTCTGGGCCGATTTACGATCCCCGCAATTTTTAGCTAAATACATTGGTACATAATGTAAAACATATATGCAAAG